>NW_022147080.1:1453981-1490621 GCF_002938485.1 Sitophilus oryzae
GATTATAGTTTACAGTTATTCGGTGCACAGAAACCACCAGAGATACAGTTTACCAGAGACTACGGCCAGAGAGTTGTATTAGCTACAAATAAAGTTGTATACCATCTCGTATATGGTACCAAAAATTGGAGTATCTGTAAATAACATCACACGATAAGTAAATAATACATTTTAGTACCGCAGAAAAAAAACATAAGATTAAAGTTAATTAACCAAGATTACATTTTTTTCAGTTTCATACAGTTTTTTTCACAATATTTTGAAGTAATCATTTGTCACTCAAAATTTAAATATAATTATGCGTTCCAATTTTACCAACTTATTTCTCTTACAAAATTACTACTTTGAAATTAAATGACAGACACATCTATCACTGTCAAGAATCTTTGGTCGTTGGACAGACTATAGCTCAGTAGTTTTAGGATTTAAATTTGTTCACACTTGATAATGATCAATGATACATCTGGCCAAAACATTAAATATGCCATTTTAAGATTTTTGTTTGTTAAAAAGAAGCTACAATTTTAGTAATTAAACTGCCACAATACGACTATATGACATAAATAAATTTCTAAATCCATTAGCAAATTGCTAAAAAATTAATGCCTTAATTACTGGTTTTAAACTAATTTTAATATTCTTGATGAATATTAGCCGGATCGCGTGGACCATAATACAAAATTCTATTTTTAATATAGTTCCAAATCAATTAATTTAAATTATGTATGAACTTTGAACGGGACGGGCTAATACGACAAATTATTGTTTACATTATTTATAATTTTTTTTAATATATTCGAAAAAAATATTAAGACCTCCTGTATGAATTGTAATTTCCTGCTTTAAAATATATCGACTTTAGGAAGAGATAAATATATTTTGATTAAACCTATTTATATTATACAGGGTGTTTCATAAACATCATTTTTTATGTCAACATAGTTCCGATTCAGCTTTGCTTCGTAGCTAGAAGTGATTAAAATATGTTATTTTTAGCCGACCAAACCAATAGGTATGGTAGGCTATTAATTAGCATCGCAAGCAAAATTTTTTTAATTTTACTCAAAATTAGTTATTTGTGTCATAAATGACCTAAATACAAAATATTTTCATGGTGTCGTCTGTCTGCCTGTCTGTAACAGGGATAACTCAAACCGCTGAACCGATTTTAACCAAATTTGGCACAAAATACTGTGGCACCCGAGAATCTGACAATTAGTTTTTGGTGGGGGTTGGGTGTTTGCAAAGGGGGTATGGAAGGGGTATGGGAGGGGGTTAAAAAATCGTAACTCCAAAATTACAGTAGCTAGCGAAACGCGGCTTTCAAATTAAGATTAGGAATGATATTTGCAACAAAATTTGTAATAACATCAAAATCAGTCAAAGTCTCAATATAGCCTACCTACCTGTAGACTATATTTTATGAAAATTAATATGAAAACCTTTAAATAATATAAAGTTGAATTTTTTAAAACCATTCCAAAATTATATATCTTTTATAGAGTATGGCCTCTTTATGGCCCTTAGGTTCTCTGAAACAATGCATTCTTGAGATTTCTTTTAGAAAAATTCTTGCAATCTTCACCCATTTCGTATGAATGAAATTTTAATTTAAATTACTTTCTTGCGCAGCGGAATGGGAAAATTACCTGTAATAAAAGTTCCAGATATGAAATAGAAAAAAATATTAAAGATATATAAGAAGACAGTTATTTGGGAGTTATTTAAAAAGGGCGAATATCTAAATTTTGTCGGCAGAATCACAATCTAGGTGAGATAGGTAAGATCATGAAATTAAATAAAGAAATCAATATCAGCGTTCTCATTACGATTTTTTTTCAGTGAATTTTTTGAAAAAGATTGATAGAAGAATGGATTAGGTTCAAGAAATGAAACTGCTATTGTTCATTATCATTTTCAGCTTATTCAACCATTTCCAATTATGGTGTAGCCTCTTTCACATATTTAGATACTCTCTTTGTAGTTGGGCACATGGTTGTCTAGTGTTAGCTATGTGGGTCCAAGTTATCTCTACCAATATCCTAATATGATGGTGCCATCTCAGGTTCAGTCTTCCTCTAGGTCTCTTAGGATCTCTCGTGGGTATCATGCTGTAATTCTTGTGGTCCATCTGTTGTCCGTTCTTCTTGCTAGGTGTCCTTCCCATTACTATTTGCAGGATTTGACTCTGTGAATGACATCTATTACCTGGGTCTTTTGTCGTATCTACTCTGTACTTTTACGGCCTCTTTTGGTAATTTCCAGCATATTTCGTTCCATTGAGCGTTGTGCTACCTGCTGTGTTTCCTTATGATGTCTGTTTTAAGTGTCCAGCCTTCGCATGCATAGGTCATGAGTGGTAGTACACATTGGTCGAATGTTTTCTTTTTTAGATAGAGTGGCATTCTAGATTTGAATGCGATTGAGTCCTCCATGCTATAATAACTTAATTCTTCTGTTAAAAATAAAGTGAAGTAAAGTAAAGATTTCAGTTAACGTCTCCTTTTTGCTGCCAGGACTAATCTGGACGGAGCCTACTTCTTACTCACGAGATATCCAATCTCATCTGGCCTCGAAACGGCGTGAATGAGCAGTGTGTGTCAATAGGTTTTACACTTTTGCCTTTTTTTTTGGACAATAGCACGATACAGAGTTTCGAACCGATCAGCCGTCCATCCACTAGTATCGCCTTACGTCGCTTAACTTCGGTGTTCTAATGGGAACCGGTGTTTTGGCGTAGCTGGGCCGTTGCCCTTCTTCTGTTGATTTCTGCTAGTAGAGATCGAAACTGTGTATTAGTTGTCCTAAATATAATAAATATTAAATAGAAAACAAATTTCTTGCAGTATAGGTATATAATAAAATTATATAAGGATTCTTGCCACTTAACTGCTTATATAGAAATTTAATTCTACGCTGTGTCTGTCATAATGTGAATCAACCTGCTCTCACTACCGGTTTCGGAGCCCTACTCCATCATAAGGTGAGCTTGGGCAGATCCACAAAATGACAACCACAGCGCAGAGGTAGTTAATTCCGACTTGTCGGAAAGTGTCGGTTAGATATTAAATCCTGAACGGGAGATAGCGGCCTGCGTGCAATGGTAAAAAGGATTTAATATCTAACCGACACTTTCCGACAAGTCGGAATTAACTACCTCGGCGCTGTGGTTGTCATTTTGTGGATCTGCCCAAGCTCACCTGATGATGGAGTAGGGCTCCGAAACCGGTAGTGAAAGCAGGTTGATCCACATTTTGACAGACACAGCGTAGAATTAAATTTCTATATAAGCAGTTAAGTGGCAAGAATCCTTATATAATTTTATTAATAAATATTAATATATATTTAAATTTCAAGTAATCTCTAATATATACATTAAATACGTGTTTAAAAAGAATTAATGAATTTCCTACGTGACAGTATCGTGGTTTTTATTGAATTTCATTATATGGGTTTCCCATTGGCACCAATAAATTAGATACAAAATATAATTTAGCTGCGAATTTTAACTGAACTATTAATCAACCTCGTACCTGCCCAATATGCTATACGAACGTAAAATCATATACCTTGCATCATATATAATTACTAAGCTTAATGGAGTTGTTATTAGGTTGTGAATTATAACTGGTAGATGCAGAGATTTAGTCGAAATAGTATAATTTTGCGAATTTCTAGTCTCAGTTTTCAATGTCTATAACAAATATTATTACGGTATGAGAATAGGTTAAATAATATATAGTTTTTTAATGCACTAATTATTTTTTTATTAAAAAAACGATATATCCATTATTAGATTAGAATACTGTCCCACTGCGAGCTTTTCAGATCCATTGTGGTCCTCTTTTGATCTTTAGCTTGCATTTTCCAATCCTACACTTTTCAAAAAATTTGCCAACTTATTGGAGACTGAACCTTGACAAAGCTCTTTTTCAAAGGCCTATTTTTGTCTAGTACAAAGACACGTTTGCCAGGCTGTCGTATCGACTCAAAATATGTTCTGTTGTTTCTACTTCAGATTGACAAAACCAGCACATGGCTTCGGCTGTCAATCCTATCAGCTTTAGGTGCCTATTCGGCTTACAATGCCCTGTTAGTAGACCAATTACAGCTTTGACAGTATTTCTGTCTTTGCTTATTTTATTTCTGCCATGTATGTTCGCAAATGATGGTGCCCGGTGGCGTAGAGTTACAGGCTCTCGTCTACCAATCTTAAGGTTGTGGGTTCGAATCCTACACCCAGCATTTCATCAACCGACTATTTTTATTAAAATAAGTATAGTTTGGGTACCTAGGTCGACTCAGCCTTAAATGAGTACTTGGAATTCACAATCCTGAGGTAATAATAGGCGGTTGAAGCGTAGTGCTAGCCCACATTACCTTCCTTGTATAAACGGGTCTAGCATGGCAAACTGTACCTTGCTACTCTCAAGGCGTTAAACGCTATATACGGGAGCTATTGTTACTTATTTATGTTCGCAAATGTACTACTATGAATTTTTTCTCCTGATTCTGCCCTGGTAAATTTCTTCACCGTTCTAGATATTTGTTGTACACCCACCAGTTTGGGACCATTGTTGATACTGCTTTTGCAACGCCACAGAAAATTTTATTTGCCTTTTTGTTACCTTTGTAATACTCCTGCCCTTGTAGACAGGCTAATGTAACATTGCCCTCTCAATGTCTTCACTATTCTAGAGATTTCTGGGCCACCCACTATTTTGTAGCCATTCTTGTAACTGGTTTTGCAGCGCTGCAGAAAAGTTCTGAACCCATAATCTAGTTTGTATATCTTAGATACCTTTGCTTCGTACAGTTAAATTTGTATATTTATACCATTTTAAACAGTGATATATTTTAGAATTCTCCTTTTGTTTCTTTATTTCTCCGATATAATGGCACAACATCGTAATATTATAATCCGTATGTTTACAGTTAGAATATAAACACTAGATTTTGCAGTAGCAATTATACCGACTACTAGGTATTAATTTGAAATTATATTTACGTTCATCTTTTACAGCTGGCTGCCCCGTTATATATCTGCACCATTTCGATGACAATTTGTTGCCAATTTCTCGCTGATTAAGACGACTTGTGCTAATTAAGATAGTACTGGTGTGTTATTACTTGTTAGTGTCATTATCCTAATTGACGGATGCAAAACCTCGCAAATTTCGCTCTAATAACTTTCCCAAAATACTACTTCATTAATAAGACTACATTCAGTTATTTTGCTCTACACTTTTAGTATTTACTTTATTACTAACATGATTTTGAATATTTATCAACTTTTCAAAAACACCTCAAAATTTTATGTATTTATTGTGTATATTACCATACTAAAAAAACGGCGTCAAGGACGGTTGGTGAATAAAAATCGATAATAATTTTGGCGGGGTCAAGCCCTAGAAGTCATTACTTGGCCCGTACTTTTATTAATTCTTTAATAGCGCTTACTGCCAGTTGGCCTCCAGAAGGTTGGGATTTATTTTTATATTGAGTAAAAATGATTTTTAATGGTTTAGTTTAAAATTATCGGAAATCGGAAAAAATATTTTTTTGGAAAAATATTAAATAAAAATAAATTTGTGTATCCGGAAACGTTCTATCCTTTTCTAATCTTTCTATAATTGTGGTAACTTTTGGAGTTTTATGTCAATTTTTAGTAAGTGAGGTCTAGAAATTGACTTCGTTAAAATAATCATGGATTATCATTCCCTATCCGTCTTCGACGTCGTTTTTTAGATCATACGGTATAATTAATATGAAAAATAGTGAATCGTTTGTCAATAGTTCAGCGCTCTTTAGATTATGTCCATTATTTACCTTTTTTTATCCTTGTTTCGCTTTCTAGCAAGTATTTCTCCATAAATCACTGGGACCTACCAAATAGCCCAATCAGTTTAGATTTTTTTCTACAAAAGCATTAGAGCGTCGGAGTTTTTCGCCCAGTTTTAACTTGTGAGTAATTACGTCAAATTTTAACTAAGATTGTAGTTTGTGGGTTGTATAGGAGGGGGAAGTTAATCACTGCGATCTTATAAATATAATTTTTCCCCTTTCTTGAGTTATAACTCATTATATAGTCTCAGGACTTTGATAAAAGCCACTATTTGAGACGTGTTTACAGAGGTTAATTCTCCAATTCCGATATCCGTCGTACCAAGGTTTATTGCACGAATGGTTGTCGCACTCAGTATAATGATCTGTTCTGGTGTTTCCCCAATTTTTCAACAGAATCTGCATTCCCGTTTTTTCTTAGCTTCAATTTACTGAGGTCTTCATTGCGGATACATTGAGGTGTCCTGTTGAACAGCGGCGGATATAGAGGGGGGCCCATGGGACTCCGGCCCCCCCTTAAACTGTAAATTATGTTAAATATTAGGCTTTTGGGTTAAAAATGGCGCCTAAAAAGCAAATTCTATATTACTTTTTTGATTTGGCCCCCCCCTAAAATAAATTCCTGTATACGCCCCTGCTGTTGAAAACCCCGTTACAAGTAGGAGGACTCTACTTTCTTTCCCTAATGTGTTTAGCCTCCCTAGGCATTCTTTGACCACCTTCGAATTGATGATTACTGAGTTGGTCGATCTTAGGACTACTTGACTATATATCGGATAAGATAGTTATTTTTCCTAGAAAGATAAGTTGTACGCATCTTTCGATATAGTAATTGGTTCGGAGTAGTAGTTAGTTTTCAACCCAAATACCTTTATCCCTGTTCCTGCTTTGGTCTTGAAAGCATCAGTTATTTTATGGTCTTTTAACTGCTGAGCAAACCTTTTTCTCTTCCAATTTTTTTGTTGCTCAATACCACAGTGAGATGTTTCTCAAAGTCGTACATTCTTGGTATATCATCCATTGGGAGTTGGAGGAGTAGAATTTTCCTTTTACAATTTCTCCCAGTACTGTTTCCGTCAATGATGATCTCCTCCAAGCGATCATGTAAATATGCCACTCTACAAATTTGTTCATAAACACTCTTTTGTCTGTATATAAATCAGGGTTCATACCGTCCTACGCCATCCCGTATCCAGTTACCAGCTCTTCATATTTGCCCAATCCCTTGAATGAAGAGTCCTCTCCGACATAGCTTTATGTACTCCTCCAATCCATGTTGCTTTTGGCCTTCTCTTTTTTCTCCTTCTGATGGTAACCATTTCAAGACTTTCTTAGGTATTCGGTCATCACTCATTCTTTCTACACGCCCATACCATGCCAGCTGTTTTCTCTCTATTTCATCTATTATCGTTTTCTGGACATGTATACCTTCCTTTATCTTTTTGTTCGGTAATACTCTTTCCACTCTTGATATCTCTGCAGATTCTTGATATCTTCGCCAGAAGTCTATCTCGAGTGCTAATAGTCGTTGTTCCATTCTATTAGTGAGCTGCCATGTTTCACATCCGTACAAAACTATACTTTTAAAGATGGAATTATAAGTAGTATGTTTTTTTCTCATGCGAGATTTGATTGGACCATAATACTGAGTTTAGGCACCCGATGACCTGTAAGTATTTTTTCGTCGATCTCGCTTTCTGTTCGCCCGATATAATCTACCTCAGTTCCAAGGTAGGTGCATTTACTGCATGTCCCTATATCTATATTTCCATCCAGACGTAGAGTTTCTGCTGCCTATACGTAATTATTTAGTCTTCGACGTATTTACCGACAACCCCCACTTTCCATACTCGTTCAAATGTCTTGTTGTCATAAATTGTAGGTCTCCCTTATCTTAGGCTACTAGCACTTGATCATCTGCAAAGTGAAGGTTGTATAGAGTTGTTTCGTCGTTAAGTGGTATTCCCATTCACGATGTTCTCCATTTTTCTATGGTTTTATTCAGATAGATCTTAAGTAACATCGGGGATAGGCAGCAACCTTGTCGTAGACCCTAAGTTACAGGGAAACTTAGAGATAGCGACGTACGAAGTTTTATTCTTGATGTTGCCTCATTATATAGCTGTATAACTCCTTCTGTCGCTGAGTTGTTTATAGAGAATTCTTCGACGACTTTCCAGGCCTTGTGGATCGGAACGGTGTCATACGCTTTTGTAAGGTCAACAAAGAGCAGATGTAGGTACATCTCTATTGGTTGCCACTATTTTTTTCATTTATAAGGACCAGAGTGAATATATGGTCCATACACGATCGTCCCGTAAGGAACCTTGCCTGTTCTTCTATGTTCTTTTATCAAAAAATAAAAACAGAAATGCAAATCAAAAAAATACAAGACTTAACGAAAGGAACAGAAAATATTTCTCGTATCAAATATGTGGATAAGGCTGTGAGTTTGTCATTTACCTGTCAAATAGAAACTAACTGAGTCAAACCTTGTGACTCTCTGATATTTTTTATTCTTTTGTCAAATTGTAACTAAAGTGACTGGGCTAAAAATCAACAACTTAACGATACTTTTCACACCTATTCTGGCCTACAAACGGGCGTGAAGTTGGCGGCAGTCACGCGTCCAGAATTAATGGACCGATCAGTCCGTCACATCGTCGGGCCGCTCGATGACAATTTGTTGCCAACTTCGCGCTGATTAAGCGGCTTCCCGTTAATTAAGATAGTGGAAACTAGAGTTATTACTTGTTAGAACGATTATCTTAATTGGAGAAACTGGAGTCGTTCTCTAATCGATTAAAGACTTAAGTTTAGTTTGTTTTGTCGGTAAGAAAACGATTATTTGTTTTTCATCGACTGTATTAAAATGGATATTTGTCTTATATTGGGTGCGTCTCAACAGTGGCTCACCCCTATATTTTATAAATTTTTTCAGATAAAAAAAATAGATTTGGTATGCTAGTATATGACATAAATTTGGATTGATTCGCGTATTTAATTGTTTTTGGTCACTTACTGTTTCACCGGAAATTACTACAACTTTTGATTTTTAAATGTCACCCCCGGTATTTTTTTTCCTTTATTCGATAGAAAATGACACTCTGAATTCTGAATAGAATGACATATCATCAACGTCAACTTTTGACTTTTTTGCATATGGTTTAGTTCAATGTTTAAAGAATATAAGGACATGTAACGCCCCTATACGGGCTGCAGCAGAATTTGTGACCTTAGAGACCTTTCTTTTGGTGGCAAACAATGAGTCATCATTTGGTCACCAGCGACAATTTTAGCGATTTTTAATAGTTTGTGTGCAGTAAACTTTGTATAAACTTTATTACAATGGTGATTAGTTGTTCAGCTTTCAAGTGTAAAAGCAGCAGCGATAAGAAAGAGCCAGGAGTTACGTTTCATAGGTAAATAAACAGTCCATTCCAACTTTTTAGCGTTTTTTTATTGAATTCGATAATTATTCTTCAATTTCAATTAACATCTATATGTACTTGATATGTGCTATACGTCGATACTAGTTTTGTACCTTTTGTTAACATTTTAATACGTTTTTATCGTAATTAATTAGGATGATACACCATAGCCGTAGTCAAAACAATTATCAAAAAATATAAATATTGCTTCAAACAGCTAGGTTAAAAATATGTGCTACGGCACTGTTTGGTGACATCGTCACAATTTGCTCTCGGGTGTTATTTGTCCTTGGATTCTTTAGTCATTGGTTTAGTTGAAATTGTAACATGCGGTTCATAACGACAATTTGACTCGAAATTTATGTGATACCAAATAATTCGTAAAAAATGCTTTTACCAAATATGCTAATGAGCCACTCTTGATCGGTTTGAAAAAATTCGGATATGATTAAAAATACGATTTGAGCATATTTTAACAGGCCAGGACAAGACACGAAAAACATTAAACGATCAAATCTATGCTCCTCGATTAAAAATTAGTGTTTTTAACACAGCCATGGCACTCTAGATTAAATTGAACATACATTTTTTTCAGGTAAAAATACCAAAGTAAGAGTAAGAGTAAGAATATTTCTAGAAGGTTAAAAATCAGAATGTACCAAACAATGATAAGACGAATAGTGCTGTATGCATGTGAAACGTGGACATTCAATGCAACGGAAAGTTCGAGGCTAGAGATTTGGGAAAGAAAAATACTGAGGAAGATTTTGGAGCAAAGAAGATAGACAACATATGGACCAGAAGAACAAATGAAGAAGTATAGCAACTATATCGGGCACCGAGTATAACGGGAGTAGCAAGAGCACAAAGACTGAGATGGCTGTGCACATTGAACGAATGGCCAAAGCAAGAATTCCTAGTATAATAATGAAACGTGAAATAGGTGGAAAGAGAAGGAGGGGTAGACCGAGAATCAGATGGAAAAAGGATGTAGAAGACGACTTGAGAAGGATAAGAGTGGATGGGTGGAGAATAAAGGCGAAAGACAGAAACAAATAGAGAAAGATAACCAATCAAACCATGAGCCTTTTACAGCTTTTTCAGATGGAGCGGAGCATCCGCGATGGACCGTCCGCGACTTCGAGCAAGTACCATGAGTTTATAAGAACGATTTCACATAGGTCGCGTATACTCCGTCCGGATGAGCCTCGGGATGAGCTATATTGAAAAAATATCCGCGCGGACGCTCCGCGCGTACGGTCCGCTCCCTCTGAAAGCGCAGTTAGGCTTAGCTATTTATATAAAAATATCAAAAGCTGTTATATGATATGTTATTCTATTCAGAGTGTCATTTTCTATCGAATAAAATAAAAATATACCAAGGGTGCCATTTAAAAATCAAAAGTAGTTAGTCATTTTCGGTGAAACAGGAAGTGACCCAGAACAGTTGAATACGTCAATCAATTCTAATTTATGTTATCTACTAACATACAAAATCTCGTTTTTTTATCTAAAAAAATAAAAAAGTTATAGGGGTGAGCCACTTCTGAGACACACCCATTATATCTTTTGCTATGCTCTCCTGAACAAAGTGCGGGCCGTCTGACTGCCGATAGACTACTGCGGTTTACTACTGCGCATCACTTTTCATCTTTTTTTATAGGATCTCTCGTCTATCAGTAGAGAAACAATGATGCGATTTTTACATTACTTTGCTACTTTTTTATGAAACTAAATATGCTACACATATGTTTGTCCTAGCCTCCTTAGTTCTTGAAATACAGGGCGAATTTGTGATGCGCAGTAGTAAACACATGTTGAATACAGATATAATGCGCAGTAGTAAACGCAACGTCTACCGGCAACCAAACGGTCCGCACTCTGTTCAAGATAGCGTAGCAAAATATATACTAAAGAGCTAGCCTTCTTAAAATTCTCTCTCGAAAAAGTTGCTAGCTCTTTAGTGGAGTGCTCAGAGAAACCTTCTGTATTGTGTTTTATAGATAAAATACTAATATGTTTACCCATTTTTTTTTTCGTTGCTTTTAATTTTTTATTTTAGTAATTTTAGTAAATTCTTAATTATTTCCTTTTTAATATTTTGATTTTTTTAATTCTTTTTCTAAGTAAATTTATTGAAATAAATAAATCTAATACATAAGCTATACCTATTCTGCTTATATTCTAATCATTGAAATTTTGATTGAAATCGAATTATACAGGGTGGCGCGTCATATACGACGCGGTTTTTGCAAGGAGAACAAAAGTTTGTATTGAAATGAAATTTTCTGAGCTTATGTAAGTCAATTTAAAGTATTTTCTAAAATTATGTAGAGTTCTACAGGGTGTCCCCAAAAAAAGTCACACAGCAAAGTTATGTTTATTGAATGGATTCTAGTAAAAAAATAAAGGTTAGTTTCATTAGAAAGGTATATGACTAAAATGTATAGTTTTTGAAATACATTCACCAGCACGAAAAATGGGCACCTTAAAACTTTGATGTATTTTAAAGGTTAATATATTTTATTTTAATGGGCCGATTTTGATGATTTTTTAAGCAGTGTGTTGCCAAATTATTTGCCTTCTTAGTATCTTTTTCTAAATTAAAAATGAAACTCCCCATCTGTTAATTATACGAGGGAAAACAAAATGTTGATATTTTTGGTGAAAGTTTGAAACACCCTGTGAAATATGTTTAAACAGCAAGAAATTTAAAAATAATTTTATCACCTAGATACATCCTTTCTCGAAGGTTTGTTTTTTGGTTCATCTCATTAGCTTTATTTTTGTTGGAAATATTCGGTTTTAAAGAAGGCACTAACATTTTTCGTAATTTTTACATTAAGATCATGCCTTTGCTTTTGGGCCTAGTCAACACATCTAGTAAGTTCTGGTCCCGAAGCAGGCCTTCTTGACATAAGATTTGCTTCATTTAATCTTCTTCTTGTAGTCCGTTAGTTAATATGTACGGTTCTTAAGTGCAATTCATTATCAATTTGAAAAGCTGGCAAACGGCGGTTTCTTAACGATAAACTTACAATAAGTCGATCGTCTCGATTAGAAGTTCTTATACGAAGGTTCCTGGACGTCTATATTAACGTCCTCATGGACGTGGCCATAATTCAAAGACCATTTAATATACTCTATGGTATTAAGAGTATTAAGGTATTTTTGGAACCAGAATTTTATAGCAAATTCATTAAACTCGAATAAATAAATGATATATATTTGACTCGCCCTGTATATCTTTAAAAAAAAATGAAATGTGAACTACTATTAAACATAATATTTTGTAAAAGGTTTGGAGTGAAAATCTCAAATAGGAATCCTGATACAGAGCTTTTCCGGAAAACGGAGCCATCTTGTATGTATGCATTTGTATATGTGTGTGTTTATTTAAATACTAAAGTGAAAGCAACGAATTTAAATAGGTAAACTTTGTAATATATCTTATTAACAATACAATGCAAAAAGTTTAATAAAAATTCGTTCACAGTCAATGAATTCCGAGGTTTGTATCTCATAAGGGCACTCCACTACTTAGGCCCGTATTTATAGTTGCGTTTCGAGACGTCAAGACGGTCTTGGGCTCTTGAGAGCGGAATCCACAGAATACACGAGCAAACGTCATTTTGGAGATTGCGATTTTCATTTTGGAGATTGTCATTTTGGATAGTTTATGTGATCTGTGGATAGTTTCTTAGCCTAACTTTTTTAGTAAACAAAGTAAATCCGTTTTGTCTGATTAAACAGTTTTGAATATGTTAGAAGAGTTTGAGGATATTTTGCACCATGTGGAAGAAGAAAATCGTCTTCGAGTTCCAAAAAGATATATACGGGATGCAGGAAATCCAATAGAAATGTTGGTATACCGAAATGTTTAGCCAGGGGGGATTTATGCCGATATATGTTTAACTAGGCTACAATTACAGAAACTATTTTACCTCTTATAAATTGAAGACTTGCAAAAACCTACCAATCGTGGTTTACCCATTCTCCCCGTTACTCAATTACTAAGTTGTTTACAGTTTTATGCGACTTCTAATTTTCAGATAGTAAGTGGAGACTTGCATGGTGTTAGCCAACCTACAATAAGCCAGATAATCAAGAATAATGCAATAATGTGGAAGTATTTCAAAATCCCAAAAGTTTTTTTAGTCTAAATGTTCAGATCCCAAAAGGGAAATTATGGATATTATAGTTAGATATCCAGGGTCAAGTCATGATAGTGTTATATTCGATCGAAGTAATTAAGAATGCTAATGGAAAGGCATGATATTCCTGGTTTACTTCTTGGAGACAATGCATATATAGATGTGTAGGCCATTTCTATTGACTCCTGTTCTACAGCTAGGTAATCAACAAGAAACCAGGTATAACTTTGCCCATAGAAGAGAACGAAATGTAAAAGGCTATTTGGGACTTGGAAAAAAACATCTTCCATGTCTCCGAGGTTTACAAAACAACTGTTGCTATTATTTGCGCCACAGCTGTTCTTCATAATATTGGTTTAAGGGAAAATTTAGATAATTTTGAAGATGCTAATTTACACATTCCAATTATAAATAAAAAGGAAGAGGGTTAGATTTTTGAAGAAATCTTATTCAACATTTTGCAAATTAATGTATTTATTGTATTAATATATGTATATCTAGAATTATGTAATATGTTAATAATAATTTTATTTACTTTTCTCTTAGTGTTTATATATTTACATGTAACATATTTTAAGTAATTTCTTATAGTCTATTAGTTATCTTAAAAATACTGTTTATCTATACTTTATCTTAGTAGTTTTACGCTCACTATGACCAGACAGCTAAGTGCTTGTTTTAACTGGTTACACAGAATTTTCCCACTAATACATTAGAACTAAAAAAATTGTCTTTTTTATTTTCATCATGAATATTTACATAAATATATCACAATATACAATATTGGATGTATACACCGTATACCTATAATTTTCAAGATTTTATTGCTTGGTGTAAATTCTGTATTCTTATTGAGTTGACCACTCTATATAAAGTCGATACTCCATGTTTTATAGTTTTATTTCAAATAATATTTCACAATACACATTCTATGATTATTGCGTTTTTACTGCTTCCTTATTTCTTGTCGTCTAGATGACATTCTTCTCTCTTCTTTTTTTGCTAGTCTGCTAGCCTATAAATTTTTTTATACTTCCTTTGTTCCATTTCTATATGTTCTTTGATCTCTTCTCTCAATTTTTCAGGTAATCGAGTACTTTCCATTCTCTACTGCCAATAACCTCACTTGTCCATCTTCAAATAAATCTTCAATCCTCGGAATATATCCATATAATAATTCAGGTGTTTTTTTCGCCAGTGAATTTATTCACAGATGTATTTATAGTTCTTTCTATATTCTTAATATATGTATCCCATTTGTTGTCATCATCTGCACAAGCTGAAGCCAGTATCATTGGAACAATAATGCTGTTCAACCATTTATGGTTGTATCACAAATTCACTCAAATGTTCTGCTATTAAAATGGACACCCTCTTGATAATCTGGCTTATTGTAGGTTGGCTAACGCCATGCAAGTCTCCACTTACTATCTGAAAATTAGAAGTCGCATAAAACCGTAAACAAATTAATAATTGAATAACGGGGGAATGGGTAAACCACGATTGGTAGGTTTTTGCAAGTCTTCAATTACAAGAGGTAAAATAGTTTCTGTAATTGTAGCCTTGCTAAACCTATATCGGTATTTAAATTCCCCTAGCTAAACATTTCTATTGGATTTCCGGCATCCCTTATACATCGTTTTGGAACTCGAAGACGATTTTTTTCTTCCACATGGTTCCAAATATCCTCAAACTGATCTAACATATTCAAAACTGTTTAATAAAACAAAACGGATTTACAAGGGATTTATTTTGTTTACTAAAAAAGTTAGGTTAAGAAACTATCCACAGATCACATAAACTATCCAACATGACAATCTCCAAAATGAAAATCGCAATCTCCAAAATGACGTTTGCTCGTGTATTCTGTGGATTCCGCTCTCAAGAGCCCAAGACCGTCTTGGCGTCTCGAGACGCAACTATAAATACGGGCCTTAGACTATGAGTAAAACAGCGAAATCATTAAAGAAATAAAAATATAAAATGGCACCAACTCCAAGCAAATCGTACATCCGATGAACGGAGGCATGAAAATGAATAAATTTAAAAACTGCGTAATTTTCTAACCAATCGAAGTACTTAAATTCAACCAATAAAATTAATATCGTATCATCGTATTGTCGGATAACCGATGTATGAAAATTAAACTTTATTGGCCACACTTAGTAAATAATAAATAAAGAGACAATAAAAATTAATATTTTTTCAGACGAACTGCACTCTTGGGCGGACACTAATCCTTGTTATTCCAGTCGACTCTATCAAAAATTTAACAATCCCTTGGAGCTATTTGTTTTCGAAAACTCGAGTATGAGAAGGAAAGATAGGAAAAGCTTTGTTTTAAGTTTTTAAATGCTTCAGAACCGGTGGTGAAAGGCTTCATA
Source organism: Sitophilus oryzae (assembly GCF_002938485.1). Lineage (NCBI taxonomy): Eukaryota > Metazoa > Arthropoda > Insecta > Coleoptera > Curculionidae > Sitophilus > Sitophilus oryzae. The sequence goes on from NW_022147080.1 coordinate 1,469,795, forward strand.
TATTTCGCTGGCCTGAGGCTTCAGTTAATGCTTTAGTCGCATTGCAGCCCGTAACGTTAGAGAGTTAGTCTCTGTTTTGTTTTGTCAGAGACTCTCGCTAATGAGATACATATCGTTTAAAAGGAGGCCTAGGGATTTTTTCGTGTGCATTTCAAACCGTTTAATGCCTGAAAATGATATTTTGTATGAAATAATGATGCGCTATTGAGTTAAGTAGAAATAAAATAAAAATCCAAAAAGATACTTTATTTTATTTTTGTGTAATTAATAGCTAACACTGGCTAACTTCGTACAGCGCTTTTTGTACGTTTTTTTGTCGTTTTTTGTGAATTTTTTTTTTGAATTAATCGAAAAAATAAAGAACAACTTTTAACTTTTGCCACTAATTTTATTATACTTCAAAATTTACAAGTAATGTCGTTTTGGCCTTTAAATATCTCAAGAGAAATCGTGGTTGGAAATCATAAGTGATGCAACTAAAGCAAGTCGTAACTAAAAAACAAGTTTCAACCAAAAAAAAGTCCAGTGTTAAGCCCCATACTCACACTTTGCCACTTCGTCCCTTCGCTTCGTTACTTCACTTCGTCCCTTCACTTCGTTCCTTCGTCACTTCGCTTCGTTCCTTCGTCCATTCGATGCTTGGAAATTTGTCGATTATGCAACAACACACCACAAAATATTTTTAATATAGCAGCTATATGTTTATTACGAAATATCTAGTAACCTCTAAAATTTTTAAAAAATCCGAAAGGCGCATAATTTTTATTTTATAAAACTGCAATTCTTTTTTTAATAATATAATTTTTTTTTAATAAATCCGAATATTTCAGTATCATGTACAGAGTGGGTCAAATTCGACGCTATAGTAGTTAGTTTTCTATAGGAGATAGACGAAAACTAATATCGGTGTCTGGAGCTCAATTTTCATCAAAAACATGATGGTGAAAACCGCACATCAATATCTATTACCGTTTCGGAGTTATGGGATGTTTTTCAAAAATGTGCATTTTTAACGAATCGCTGTAACTTTTTTGCTATGGAAAATTTTGTATTTCTATGAAAACATTTCCAAAGCACCTTTTTATGTAGAATTTAATGGTTTAAGTATATTTTTTTTTAAATTAATAATTTAAGAGTAATCAACAGAAAAATTGATTTTTTATTTGGCACACCCTCTATATTTTTAATTAACAGCAAAGAATTTAAAATTACCTTCCCAAAAATATAGCACACTTGATATTTTGTTATAATCCCCTTCGAAATACAGAATTTTTATAAGTTCGCCACTTTTAACTAGTAGGCTTTGGACCCCTTATTGATGATATGCCCTTAATGCAACTCGAAAACATATTTTTCCACCAAGACGACGCGCGACGCACTGCCTCTGAACGCTGAAGTTATCAGTAAATTTTTGCAGCCAATTTCAAGAATAATTGAATAGCTAACCAAGATCCCAGCCGTTGGCCGTCGAGGCCGCTTGACTTAGTGCCCATGGATCTAATCCTATGGATATATTTGCGGAAAAATAAAGGTTCCTAATTCTTCCGTATAATCTAGACAGGAATTATAAATACTTAGCAGTTATGAGAGGGTATCTTTCACCCCTACTGAGTTAATAAATTCCGCGAGAAATGTTCAAAAACTGCCCCGTCTGTAACAAAAGACGGTCGATATGTCGAACACCTGTAGCATAATCTCATGTTTTAGTTTGCTATTTATTTTTATTGATATTAGATATAGTTTAAACGTGTTGATGTTGGTTAAATATATTTTAAATTGTTATGAAAATCTGCATCTCTCATAGCAAATATTATTTTCGTTTTAATTGATGCTCACGGCTAGATTTTTTTTGCATTACAGCCGGTGCCGTTCAAAGCCTACTTATTTAAAGCGGGCGAATTTTTATATACTCTATATCTCGAAGAGTAATCGAGCAAAATATCAAGTGTGTTATATTTTTGGAAAGGTAATTTTAAATTATTTTCAATAAGTTAAAAATATACAGGGTGTCCTATATATAAAATCAAATTTTCTGTTGATAATTCTTAAATTATTAATTTAAAAAAAATTAGACTTAAACCATTTAATTCTACGTAAAAAGGTACTTTAGAAATGTTTTCATAAAAATACAAAATTTTCCATAGCAAAAAAGTTTTTTGCTATGGAATTTGTTAGCAATTTGTTAAAGATGCATATTTTTGAAAAACACCCCGTAACTCCGAAACGGTAAAAGATATCGATATGCGGTTTTCACCATCATGTTTTTGACAAAAATTGAGCTCCAAACACCGATATTAGTTTTTGTCGATCTCGTCAATCCTAATTAAACGTTGATGTCAATCCCCATTTCTTCAGATATTTTTGTAAATGCATCATGCACACTATTTCTATTTTTTTTTATTTTTGTCGCTACGATTACATAAATATGAACATGTATTTCTTCACAAATATGAAGACAATGTTGTTTTTTTTTTCGGTAATCTTTGGTTTCCAATTTTTCGGTAAGTTTCTTGCAAAAAGCGTAGCAGTTTTCCTTTGTTTGCTAATATTCGAACAAAATGCATCTAGAAAGTCTGCCCTTTATTTATTGTAAACAATTTGTTACTATCAGACAATAACATTTAAATCCCCACAGGCTCTTTAAAAATTCTATTTTTGCAAAATACTCCTATATACACCAGTATAAAGAAATACTCAATGAGTTTGAAAATCTTTCAATGTGGGACCGTTCTTCTCTCGAAATGTGGGCCGTCCGTGCCTCATCTATCCCTAATGAGGCCCTTTTGAAAAAGTCCTCTCCATTTAGAGGGCATTAACGAAAACTCCTTCGCTCGAGCATGTTTATATATGCATCCCTTGTTAAATTATTCCGGCCGTCTGAATAGTGCCTGAAATAGAAATTATTCCGATGAATTCTACACAGAAAAGTGTTTGTTTGCTTTTTAGATTCAACGAGTCGAGTGCCGGGGAATTTATATTGTAAAACTAGGCGAAGCGACGGTAAAAGCAACGCGAATGTATAGGTATATTTATAGAAAATACATAGTTATTCTAGGTCTAACACAACAATATGTATTCATATTCTCTAGTCATGCGTTTCTGTGCATTGATATAAAAGTCGCGATTACTATCAATTTTGCTGTGTTTTATTTTTAGAGACACTCAACAAAATTGTAACACAGTGCTTGTTTGACAAATAAAACAGTACGTGCACTATGTGCGCATATTTGAAGTGAAACTTCTTACTAACAGCTATTAAATTGAAGGATTTGAAGGACATGTTTGAAAAAGTGATATACCGGATGCGTCTCAAAAGTAGAATTTTTAGAATTTAGAATTAGTGGGAGGGGAGTTAATCACTGCGACCTTACAGATCTATTGTGTCCCCCTTTCTTGAGTTATAACTCATCATACAGTTCCAGGGCTTTGACGAAAGCCAGTATCTGGGACGGTGGTATAGAGGGTAGTTCTCCATCTCCAATATCAGTCGTACCAAAATTCATGGCACGAATGGTTGTCGTCTCGGCGCACTCAGTGATGAGGTGTACTTGTGTTTTCCCATTTTCCCCACAGAATCTGCATTCGCCGTTTCTTCTTAGTTTCAATCTACTGAGGTGTTCATTGAGGAGACAGTGTCCTGTTAAAAACCCCGTGACAATCCGAAGATTGTTCTTACTTAAACCCAGGAAGATCTGTGATTTTTCTTGATCATAAGCCCTTAGAAACTTCTTCGAGTGTCTTAGACCGTTGCAAGATTCCCATTCCAGGTTGCGGATGGAATCTTCCAAGTTCTTGAGTTCCGCCTTGAGTTGGTTACCACTTGGAAAGCAGAACGGTTCTGGTCCAGTTAGTGGAGTGTTCGCTCCTTTTCTAGCTAGATTATTTGCTTTTTCATTGCCTTCTATCCCTTGGTGAGCAGGTACCCAGAGTAGGAGGACTTTGTTTTCTTTGCCTAATTTATTCAGCTTCTCTATGCATTCTTTGACCAATTTCGAATTGATTGATACTGAGTTGATCGCTTTTAACGCTGCTTGACTATCAGACAAGATGGCTATTTCTTGTCTCCGATAGTTCCTATCTAAGATAAGTTGTACGCATCTTTCGATAGCGTAGATTTCTGCCTGTAGGATACTAGGGTAAGTGCCCATTGTTTCGGAGTATTCAGCTCTCGACCCAAATAGACCCAAAGGTAGCTCACCCCTATAACTTTTTTATTTTTTTTTAATTTGTCCTTTTCTAATTTGGAGTTCAATAAAAACACAAGTTTACTTAATCCGGATGAGTTGTATAGAGGCCAATAGCTTTTTAATTTTAACAGCCGGGTGGTCGGGGTTCACAGATCATAATGATCATAAGATCATAAAGGCGCCACGAGATTATACTCTATGAATTATATATATTATATGAATTCTGCATAAAAGATGTAACTATTAAGTAGACTTCAACACTAACCTCGAATTGTTGAATGCAACTATAGTCTGTGAAACGAATAACTTTGAATTTGACAGTTTCCGCGGGCTTTTCTAGTGTTAATTTTATTAGGTTAGCAACTTGCGGCCATGCTGACGCAATGCCGTTTCTAATAGAACAGCCTCGGAGCGAGATTTATGACGTCACGCTAGTTAGATACTACGGATTAATAAATATGTATTAATAAATAAATATATATGTTACTGTAAATGTCCGAAATGCGGTAAAAGCTAGAATAAGCGCGCCAAACCTAGGATTTACCAAAAGCATTAACTAATTAAGTTAGCCTGGTTATTTGGAGAGTGTTAATGCAGTGGTTAGCCTGGTTATTTGGAGGGTCTTAATGCATTGGTTAGCCTGGTTATTTAGGGGGTGTTAATGCAATGGTTAGGTGGATATTTGGTGGGGTTGGTTGGTTTTCACTACCACTTGCTTTTGGTAAATCCTAGGTTTTACTGTATTTCGGACATTTACAGTAACATATATATTTAGAATATTTTATATATAATTTTTTGGATTATATTCGACACTATTTTTTTCATATGACACAACACTGATGAAGGCTATAATGTTAGCCGAAACGTTTTTTTTTAACAAAAAAAAAATGAAAAACCAAATCAAAACTTAATCAGCGTTTAAATTGATCATTTTAGCATTAGAGCGTTTAATTTTACATATAAAATGACAGCGATCTTTATTTCACAGCCATCGCTGACGCCTTTTTTTCTATGATATTGTATTATTTGCAAATATAATTTTTTGAACACTGATACTTGCAAAATATGCATATAAATTTTGTGAATGTAAAAAATAATACATATTAGTAGACAATATCACTATTAGTAGATATTGAATGTTTTTTGTTAAACTAGATTAATAGACCCCCAAATTTAAAACATATTTTACATTTTACCCATTATCTTATGTACCTATTCATTATTTGTATATCGTAAAACATTTGCTGCATTTGTTTGGTTCATAGTTTATTTGCCAAAGTATTTATTATATATACTATAAATAGGTATATATATTGTATTTATTAACTGTATATTATGTATATTTCATGTAAACTATATCATTTTTAAAATACGAACCAAAAATGCGAGGAATAATTATGTTTGTATTCTACAACATATTTATTAATCCGTAGTGACGTCATAAATCTCGCTCCGTGGCTGTTCAATTAGAGACGGCATTGGTCTGATATTTAGAAATGTCAAAAGCTGATGACATTTTACTTTTGACAATTATGTCATTTCGTGTTGATTAAGTTGATTTTTGCAAGAAGAGGAAGAACTGTCACTTGTTTTATTATTTTCCTTTTCTATTTCACGAAAGTAAAAAGAGTTGCCTATCTGATCCGTTCAGGCACTCAATTTAAAGAATATCAGTAACTTTTTTGACAGAGGGATTTTATATTTGCCATGTTGGTAAAAAATAACGGTCAAAATTCAAAGTTATTCATTTTATAGACTATACCACATGAACTTCAAATATGCTATAACTCGTTAAACTCAAGTGACTCTAACTTAACTATGAGACTAGACTGTAAATAATACTACTAAAATATTTAAGCAATTTATTAAAGTTTTAAAAAGTTACTATGTAAAAAAAAAGAAATGAATGAAATGTAAAATAAAATATGTTAAGAAAATTGAAATCGATAAGAATTAATGCAAAATGAAAATGATCTAAGCTTTATTGAAACTAAGACGTCATCCCCCTTAATCTAAACTGAGTATGCTCTAAGGGCCTAAGGGCGGAATACAAATAGCAAATCTAAACCTATAGCTCCAAGTTGATGTGGTGGTCTACAGCAGCGTAATGTACTGTCACTGGAGCCCGTCAGCAAATGTACAGATGCAAGGCAGGTGTTTCAAATGATGAACATAAAAAACCCTAAATAATATTGGTTGCCTTAGAAACGAGCCTCGATTATAGAACAAGGACTAGCACAACGTGTGGGAGAAAGGTAATAAAGAGGGACTAATTAAATCTGAACTTTACCTCAACGAGGGTTTATGATGCCCAACGGGTACTTCTACACGGGCAACAGGAACGGATGGAATTCTGGACTGTTCTGTGCTCTACGGCTCTGTATCGGATTTCTTGCTCTACAATTACGAACAACCAAATAAGATTTTTGAGAAAGATAACACATAAAGTGCCCATAAGGACAATGTAAACACTATTTGGCGCTATTCTCGCAACGGTCGCGACCCAAAACTTTTGAAAATTTCGGAGCGGTTCGGCTTTTTCCGGAATTATATCGCCAAATATTGTTTATTCAAATTTATTATTATTTTCGTTTAATTTTATAAATAAAATACAGTGTGTTGCCTACAAGAAACTTTATTTTATATAAGGACGCATGTATGAAATACCTACGAAACATTGGAAACCGACGTTATGCCACGATCCACGATGATTTTTGCAGTTCACAGTTCACAGCACAGCTTTTTAAGTTTTTAATCAATTCACTTTTTCACAATTATCACCGGTTGGAGTAAATAAAACTTGAATTAAACTCACAAGATAGCAATAATTAGTTTGAAAATGGATGCTATAAACACTTTTCTGAATTTCTTAAATGAGAGCGGTTTAGATTTTGAATGACTATTATGATTTTTGAAGATTCTGACTTTGACAAGAGAAAATTATTTCTATTTTTGTTTGCCGTTGTTCTTAGCGACCGCTATAGCAGCGCCAGATCGCGTATAACGGTCGCGATAACAAGACGCAAAAAACATTAGACGATCAAAACTATTTTTCCAGGAGCTTCCGTTGGAATATGGGAAGACAGGTTCAAGGAAGAGTGGCCTCGATCAATCTCGCATATTGCTCGATGAAGGTAAGTATACCTTTGCATAAAATAGGTTGCTAGTTTGTTATTTTGTCTGTTGCATGCTCTTTCAACATTGATAAGTCCTCTCCCTCCATGGATCTTGGGGGACATACAACCTGATTTTTGAAGACGACTGATGGTGCAATCTGAACTGTGATAGTGTTCTCCTAGTAGCTCTGTCTATTTCCTGCAGCTCTGTTTTGGACCATTTCAAGACTCCGTATGTATGCGCCAGGAGAGGAATTTTTGCCCATCTATTGACTGCTGCAATCTTCTGTCTTCAAACTGTTTTCACTCCCTTTAGGTAAGTATTTTTTTCATTCTGGTCTTCATTTCCTTATCCTTGATCTGCCCCGTTTGTAACATTCCAAGATTTTTTATGCAGATGTTTTTAATGTCTCTATCTCTGTACCATCCGTTAGTGTAACATTGTCATGACTTATCAGCATATCTTTTTTGTAGTGTGTACAGTAGCATATTAACGTAAGCTAAATTTCATATGGATTGATTTACTGAAACGGGATACCAATTCCAACAGACTTTGAAGCTGCTCGGGGGTATTTGCATATACCTTAAGATCATCCATGTACAGTACAGTACGTCTGTCCGTTCTGAAGCTACGAGGTATCCGTGAGAAGGGAAACGATATTTTCTCGATATTTTTCGTAAAAAAATAGACGACGCGTCCCATTAATAAAAATTCAACAAATTTGCAAGTAGCCAATAAAATGAGTGGGCGGAGCGATTTGCGGTGACGCACTCGTCAAATCGATGTATAAAATATATTGCTGTTTATTTAAATGTTTTTTGTCCGCATTCCTTTCATAGACACAGATCCAGCAGATGTACTGTACAGCTCCTCATCCAGAGCTCCGCCCACTCATTTTATTGGCTACTTGCAAATTTGTCGAATTTTTATTGATGGGACGCGTCGTCTAATTTTTTACGAAAAACATCGAGAGAATATCGTTTCCCCTCTCACGGTTACCCCGTAGCTACAGAACGGACAGACGTACTGTACATAAGATGAATTAGTACTACTTTGTTTCGCTTGGCGATCTTGTAGCCTAGGTTACTGTTTGAAAGTATCTTATTCAAGGGGTTTAAGGCCAAACAATCAAGTTTATTATAGTGATTTTCATTATAGTGATTTAAAAAGTTTCACTGACAAAATTACAAAAATACTTTTTTAACGAAAATAAGTAATAAATTAACAGAAATAATATAAAAGTAAAAATACCCGGAGGTGCACAAGAACCCACCCTTCCAAATGACTCCATATGTAGAGAGTACACGCCATCAGGAGTGGTTAAAAATTAGCTGATGAAGGCCAAAAAAAAAGTCGAAACGTTAGACAGTACTAACAAAAATAAATGAACTTAATTAAATAAAAGGAAAATTATTTATTGACCTAAAACCAAGAAAAAAAATTAAAATATGTCTATTTATGTATTTCTTTAACTTGTTTATTAGTCTTTTGGTGTCTGAGAATTATTATTACCTAATATTATATAGATTCTTTATTGAAATTAATTGACAATAAAAACTACACCGGGGATTTGAATAAATGAATAACAAGTTTCCATTTGACTTCGCCCATCATCGTTAAAAATAATGATCAATTATGACATTTTCGACGCGGCAAAAAATTGCGATCTTTCCAGAAATTTACTTATTATTTTCGTTTAATTTGTTTTGGCATTGCATGGAGTATTCTGTAATACTTCATTATTATTTGAAAAACAACTTGGGCCCAAAATTATTCTCGTCTCGTCGCTGCGCTGGCTGCTCTGGCTCAAACCAGAAATTCTCCTAAAACTTAATTATATCTTTACGAATTTATTACAGCTATTAAGTGAAAATCCATAGGCATTCGCAAAGGAAAATTGTTGGAATATTTACAGCTCTTTATTAAAACAAGAGCGTGCCCGAAATTCCGGTCATATTAGACGAAATAATTTGCGAATCAGCGTTTTATTATTTATATTATCAGCTTTAACGTGTTGTTCAATTGGATTAGCTCTGATAGTAGAGTTTTATATTGTTTAATTGTGTTTTTTTGCTGTACAGGATGTCCCATTTTCGTGTGTCTTATGGGGTTTCTCCGTTTATGAGTAGAGATACAAAGATAGGGTTTTCTCATCACTGAGCTCCTTTTTATGAAACTAAAGATGCTACACACAAATCCCAAACTACAATTTAAAAAAAAACATGAAAATATGGCTGAATTTTTTCCTAAATCCTAAAAAATAAAACGCGTTTCTATGGTAATATAATTTCGATCTCATTCTTTGATAGATGATTATAATTAATTTTGATTAATCTACGACAATGTCATTATGACAAATTTAACATTGTCATTTGGATAATAGCACTAGTGCTATTATGAATTCATAATAACACGCAAATTTTAAAATAAGAAACAAGCAAAAAAAGATACCTAAATACGTTTATTTATAAAAGTAAAATTTTAAACAGTAAAATTGGTTAAATTAATTCCAGACGATGACAGGTGAGTTGAATTTTTAGAAAGTAAATTTATTTCCTGAGTGCTTGAACTTGTTGAAGACCCATAATTGCCAGAAATGTTACCCAAAATATTACATGACACTTTTTTCTTATTTTCTTTGGAATTTTCTATATAGCTCTCTGCCACTGTGTTAGAGCGCCTACCACCAAGTCTTTTAACAGTTAATAAATCCACTCCTGAATCTGCAAGCAACGACGCAGACGATCTACGGAAACAATGTCCAGTGTATTGTTGTGGATTTGGAACAATGCTATTTTATATGGCATTTTCCCTAAAGTATTAATGCCAACGGGTTGCTTAATACATTTTCCATTTCTGTAAACCACAAAAAATCGAGTATGCTCCGTGTTGCTTGGCCGCATAGCTATATATCTTCGAACCATTTCCACCATATTTATTCCTTCAACATTCCCTTTCGTTATAAAAAATCTCGTGATATATTTGTTTCCGATAATGACATGAATGCATTGTCCTTCATCTTTAACATTTTGCAGCTGCAGATTTGTCAACTCGATACGCCGGCAGGCTCCCGCATGTCCCACTATCAATGAAACTTTTGTCAGGAAATAAGTTTTATCATCAGCTTCCAACAAAAAACGAGTTATGTCTTCTTTTCTTAAAATTCTCGATTTTTTTGACCGAAATCCTTCCGATTTTCTTTTTAGAAATGCAATTAAATGAACGTACTTACTAATATCTGTATTTTTCTTCACTGATGTAACTGAACGTAGCATGGAATAATATACCCAAAGTGATGAAGCCTTCCTATGTTTTGAAAGATGTTATCATGCAAAATATGCCAGGAGAACCTTTTTGTTACTACTATTCTTCATTCCTTTCCCTTTACACCAATCTTCAAGTTTTACATAGGCGTGCTCGTACGTTTGTCTTGCTTTTTCGGGAAGTAGGGAATCGACAACGTTTTGCGCAATGCCTTCAATATCCGAAGGGACACTTTCAGTATCAGAATCACCCATATTAATATTATTTTTTGCTTTTTGCTAAAACTGAACGTTTAACACAAAATTGAACATCAATAATTGAGTTGTCAAAGTCAAAATGGAAACAATTAACAAGCATGGTTACCACGGCGTCGACTAATATGGACACCTGATAATTTTGAATTTTAATTTTTATGAGGATATCTCTGATATTTTAAATTAAATCAAATCTCTTTGGATCGTCCCTCGTGTCGCGTCGTAGATCAAATTTTGAATGATACACGTTCGATACGAACTTTTTAATGAAACTTGTCTAACTAAGCAACTCGGCTAATGCCTCGTGGCTTAAAGTTACACGCGTTTCATTATGATATTTGTATCGAACTTGTATCATTAATAACAATAACGTCATATTTTTTGCTATTGTTAAAGTATCACATTTTTCGATAATTATCACCCTTTTCGTAGCATCGAACTAACTAAATTGTGTGCTTCTTTAAAATTTTAAACAGCAAAAAATATGACGTTAATTAAAATTTTATCAATAATAATCTATCAAAGAATAAAAACGAAATTAGACAGGGTGTTTCAAAAAACATGTGCCATCTTTTGTGGGGAGATTCCTTACGTAAAAATAAGGTTTATTTTTCATATCAACATAGGTCCGATTCTGCTTTGCTTCGTAGCTACAGGGTGTTAAAATCTTAATATTTTTTCGATTAAGTTCATTGATTCCTCATCAAAAAATATGAAAAAACGTTCCTATAAACATATGGGTATGGAAATGCATAGTTTTAGAGTTACAGGATGTTAAAACTTTTCAAAATTAGTTTTTCTCTAATTATCTTAAATACCATTATTTTTATTTGAATTTGCTGTTTGTAGGTTGGACTAATAGTAATAATATTTAATAATAAATTAGATAAAGTATATAATTTATTAATTTTATTTTTATTTATACAGGGTGTCCCAGAAATAAGTGCAAGTATTTTCACTGGTAGTATAGTTCAACCCCAGAAACACGCCTATGAGTTTTTTTCGCGAAAAAAAAATTTGAAAATTCGAAATTTTTTGAAAAAATTTTTTGGAAATTGTTTTAATTTTTAGTTAAAAAACATAATTTCTTGATAATATGGCAACATAGGTATTAAATTAAATTTACAAGAAAGAAAATCCAGAAAAGATCCAGTGGTTCTCAAAATTTTAGCAAAAATCATTTTTTTTGGAAATTTTCAAAGTAAAATAACTCCGTTATTTTGGACTTATTTGAAAAACGATAAAGAGAAAATGTGTTTCTTTTATCGAGATCTACCACCCCTTAAAATACTTGCACTTATTTCTGGGACACCCTGTATATAAAGATAATTAATTTTTATTAATAAAATTGCGTTTATCTTATCAAGGAATTCGACAAAATTTAATTGGCATCAAACAGCATATATACAATTTTGACATCAAAAGAAAAAACTCAGTGGCGCACATGTTTTTTTTTTTTGAAAAATATTCAAGTGATAACCCATATGCACGTCCCTGATGAATTTGTCGACTCTTTTTTAGCATTAAAATATGTAGCACTTATAGTAAACTTTTGCCCTCAAAATTCCATTCAAATCAATCATTGGAAGAAAATTATAATAAATCGAAATATTATTAAGACTTTAACACCCTGTAGCTACGAAACAAAGCAGAATCGAACCTATGTTGACATGAAAAATAAATCTTATTTTTGCGTGAGAAATCTCCTCACGAGAGATGGCACATGTTTTTTGAAACACCCTGTATTCTTATAGAAACATGTTTTGATTTTTAAGACTTTTTAGGAAAAATTCAACTATATTTTCATGTCTTTTTTAAATTTTCTCTAAAACCGTATGAAAATTCGGAAACGTATAAACGGGATTAACCACTTTACAACAAGCAAAAATTTTATATGAAATGTTAATATAAAAGAGTTTTTTCCGAGGTTTTTTCTCTTGTAAAGACAATCCGAGGACATACTGTATTGTTTTAGCTTGAAATATTTTATTACAATTCTACTCAAATCTCTCGGGACCACCCTGTATATTCCTTAAAAATAAATGAGCCTAATGAGTCAGTCCCAACAAAACTTTACGCGCAAAAATAGAAATGAAGAAAAACAGCTTTTCCGAAAAGTCCGAACGAAAAAAAATACAAGCAGTTTGGGAAAACAACTTTTCCTTATAACTAGGCCGGGGGTCCGTATAGAATCGTTACGTTCCCCATCCAGTGGGCAACTAAGCCGATTTATAGGTCTGCCATAGTGGCCTAATGCTTCCACGCCAGGTTACAAGAAAACCCATAGAAACCGTATAAGGGATTACCTAGGAAAGTTATTCCGGGATGGGCATTTTCCTTCGATTCATTGAAAATAAAATATAACCGGCTTTGCTTTTGATAAAGCGAGGAAAAGTGTGTAGGGAGAAAATCGAATTTAGGTTTAGGATGTTCAGTTGTTGGAGATCTTACAGTACTACGAATTGCATGGATGGATTACACTGTAAACTACCGTACAAGACCAGGTATTCAGTACCAAACTAAATAGTGCTGCTTGTTTTGTAAAGTTGGTTCATCATATACCGTATGATGGAATAAAAACGGCGTCAGCGATGGCTATGAAATGAAGATCGCTGTCATTTTATATGTAAACTTATATTGGAAATGTCATCGATCGTCATTTCCAAGCCAATTGGCCGCCATTTTTTTCGATCATACGGTACTATTTATATTTTTAGTGCATCAAATCATAATCATCAGTGGAAAATTAAATACTGTACCGTTATGTGGTAGCTTTTCTATACCGGGTGCGTCTCAAAAGTGGCTCACTCCTATATTTTTTTTTCAGATAAAAAAACGAGATTTGGTATGTGACCGAAAAACGAGATTTGGGCTAATATGTGACATAAATTAGCATTGATTGCCGTATTCAATAATTGTTTTGACCACTTCCTGTTTCATTTTCTGCAAAGTTTTTCAAGGTTTCACTAATGTAGTTTTTTTTTCTATTAGATCCCAAAGAAAACGTATGACGAATGCGACACCCAACAAAAAAATGAACCCGGAACATCAAACGTTTTTGCTTCTATACCAAATAATGAAGAAATACTGTGTCCAACGGTTTTAGAGAACCAACTAGAAAGTACTGCTTTTTTATCATAAAATTTTACAATACTGATAAATACACCAAAGAATTTCTTTTAACACAATCTCTAGTAGAGATTTCCGGCAACTCCAGTAGGGGACTGACGTTCCATAGCGAACTAGATTCAAACAAGAGTAACTCTTCATCAGATAACTATAATCCTGAAGAGGACTCAACTTCTAGCAGTTTTTCCAGCTCTACCTGTTCGAGCTCTAGCGATACATCAGAATCAGAGGATCAAAATGAAATGAAAGAAAATAAATTAAGTAAGTTATTTATAAATGTTTGGTTTGGAGTTGCGTATTTTTTGTGTAGTTACAATAAACAAAGATATTTTTTAAAAATTAATAGACAAATCTAATCCACAATTACGGGCCAATTTTCGGGCATTGTTTTGCGACCCGATGTACCCTTTCTAGGTTGGCTGGACTCTATAACACAAACATACAATTATTCAAAAGCTATTTTTCTTTCTTTTAAGGTGAAGGCCCTAAGAGGAAAAAGAAAAACATAAACGCTTGGAAGAAAAACATAAGATAACAAAAAAGATTAAAAGGAGAGTCCTATGGTTGCTCTAGAAATAAAGAGAGACCAGCACGTCCCATGTTATCATCTCCGTGTTTTGGTAAAAGAAACCACTGTTAAGGATATGACATAATCATATATAAGAAGTGACAACCGCGCGAGGAAGTGGCAACGCGGGTGACCCTGTGCCGGTTGACAGAAGAAAAAGACAGACTGAAATAAGACATTGCAATTATTATAATTACACAATCACGTTTCCATTTTTATAATTTTCTTTCAATACAGTAATTGTGAGTAAATGACTACAAATGTTGATTTTTAAATGACACCCTCGGTGTTTTTTTACTTTATTCGATAGAAAATGACACTCTGAGTAAACTTTTGACATTTTCATATATTACAGTTGAGGGTTGGAACCTTTGGTGTTAAACAGCAAAATAAAAACACTAAATCACCACAATACACCAAAACACTTTAAAGTGTTTTGGTGTATTGTGGTGATTTAGTGTTTTTATTTTGATTTTCATATATGATTCATTTGAAATTGTAACATGCGGTTCATAACGACAATTTGACTCAAAATACCAAGTGTGTGGTACCAAATTATTTGTAAAAAAAATGTTTTTTCCAAATATGCTAATGAGCCGCCCTTGTTTTATTTGAAAAAACTGAGATATGATTAAAAATATCATTTGAAAATATTTTAATTGGCCAGGGCAAAACACGAAAAACATTAGATGATTAAATCTATTTTTCCAAAACTCCTTGATTAAACATTAGTGTTTTTAACACAGCTATTATGGCACTCAAGAATGAAATTTAAAATACGATTTTTTTAAGCGAGAATTTCAAGAGTTGACATATTATGATATGTTATTCTATTCAGAGTGTCATTTTCTATTGAATAAAGTAAAGATTTACCGAGGATGCCATTTAAAAATCTAAAGTTATCATCATTTCCTATGAAACAGAAAGTGACCAAAAACAATTGAACACGTCAATCAATCCTAATTTATGTCATATACTGACATAGCAAATCTCGTTTTTAATATGAAAAAATAAAAAAGTTATAGGTGTGAGCGAGACGCACCCGGTATACAAAGGTGCTAAAAGTCTAACAGCGCTTTCAGATGGAGCGGAGGGCCCGTGCAGACCATCCGCGCTGTTCGTCCGCGTGTTTTTTCAAGATAGCCGTCGCGTCGGACGAAATCATACGGATGGAGCATACGCGACCCATGTGATATTAATAGTTAGTAGTTAATAGTTTGTGATAGTAATAAATAAATAAGAAACAGAAGTGTTTTCAGGCTTTTTTTTTTAAAAAAATATTAAAAATACAAGAAATGTTCTGAAAGCAAAACTATACTAAATATTTACTATTGTTGGTATTTACTTACTTTGTAATTTTAAACTATACAGGGTGTTCAATAATAATAATAATAAATGTCGTAATCTTAAACTATACAGGGTGTTCAAAATTCTATGCCAAACTTTCTAAAATATAAAATTATTTTTCTTCGTTTTTTTTTAAATAGAACACCCTGTATATTATTCCTTTGTTAGATGGAGAATTAAAAATTAAATTTAAAGTATTTCAAAATCTGTATCTTGTGTCAATATCAGTCAGGTATTTTATCGTTGAAAGTACATAGTTGTCATATGTAATAAATACGTGAATATTTGCGAACCCGTTAAAAATGTCCAGGTTCAGGTTCTCTCTTTAGATTAAAGCCACCATTACAAAAAGATCCATTTATTAAATAAAAATAAACAATAACTTAATATTAGGAAACAATTTTGGGAAATGTCAAGGCTAGATTTAGAGTATGCTGAATTACTTACATCAGAACCATGTGCTGTCTCCACTGACTATCTTAGAAATAACGGCAATCCACTATTGTGTAGAATAAAAAACAAAGAACAAATCATTCTGTGGCCATCTTCACAGACAGCCAAGCGGCGCTACAGGCACTCGGCTCCGCGGATGTCAATTCTAGACTAGTGTGGGACTGTGTGCGTGCTCTAAATACTTTAGGCTAATGTAGCACTGTTACGTTGGCCTGGATGCCAAAGCACGAGGGTCACAAGGGTAACAAAAAGGCAGATGAAAGGGCCAAGCAAGGCTCATCAGTGCCATTCAATTCATAGGCCCAGAACCCTACTGCGGCGTTGCCAAGGCGGTCACGAGCATGGCCACAGAACGATGGGTGGCAAACAAACCTCTAGAATGGTGGAGAAATTCACCAGAGCAGAGACAGTTCATTGTAGAACATTCGCCAAAATTCACGGTAAATTTGATAAGCAAAGACAGAAAGACAGTCAAAGCTGTAGTAGGTCTACTAACAGGGCATTGTAAGCTAAATAGGCATCTAAAGCTGATCGGTAAGCTAAATAGGCATCTGCATCTGCCAATCTGAAGAAGAATCGTCAGAACACATTTTATGTCGGTGTGACAGCCTGGCAAATGTGCGGTTCTCGGTAATAGGCAATGATAGGCCATTGCCAGGGAGCTCCATGGAAGGTTCAGTCTCCAAGTTGCTAAACTTTGTGAAAAGGATAGGACTGGAGAATGTAATCTAAGGATCAGAAGAGGACCACAATAGATCTTAAAAGGTCGCAGTGTATCGGCCGAAAGCCACCTCTAAGAATCTAATCTCCACTGACTATCTACTGGTTGCGTCCAACTTATAAATTGACTAGCAACTGTCTATTCTTCATCTTCCAATTGACTTCGCTCCTCTTCAGCATGCTCTTTTATATTCTTCGTGGTCATGACCGTCATGAAATAGTTTAAAAAATAATTCCACTCATCCGGCAATGGCCGGGACGGATTCCAACTTCGGTTACCTGCGTTTGATTGTCGACCCGAGATTGTTCTATTTTAATTGTTTAATTATTAATGTTATTTAAAAACATCTGGTTGGCCTACATCAAATTGGTTTATTGGAATTATATTTTACATGATTTTTTTCCATTTTATATAAACCCAAGCTGGTTCAAATTGAAATCTTGACAATATTAATATCGCTTTATAAAAATGTTTAACAGCGCCAACGATGTGTGTATTATTTGTTTTAAAAACATAATCGAAAAGTTCATCGTAATTTTATTAAATTTTCGTCCATAGAACCTGAAGAGTACTTGTCCGCGAACTGAATAAGCCCCGGAACGCAATTAAAATTTATTAAAATATATGTACGTAGGGCAAAATTTTCATTTCGACAAAAAAATGCAGAATCTTGTTTGTTTAGTCGCGGCCCTGTTTTATTTTTGACGCCGAATTTTCTGGGGCGTAGTTATTTTTTTCCGGTATTTGCCATATTTTTTTTAATATGAAAACCAAAATTCTAGTGTGGCTTTTATGGATATTCGTATATTTACATATTTTAAATATAAAATTGTTTTGTTCATAAAGTTTTATGTTTCCATTTTTAATGATTTGTTAAAACACTTTGTCCTGTCCAGTTTTGAGTTTATTTTCAAATATAATTGTTATTTTTGAGCAAAATAAAACACTAAATCACCACAATACACCAAAACACTTTTACTTTTACACTGGATGATGTCTCCCCATGTTAGCATCATCAGCAGATGATTATAAACTAAGCAACAATCTACAATTTGAACGTTTATATACTCGCTCAGTGGGCACTGAGTGGGCGTGGCAAGTTCTAGCCAACCGAGTCAGAGCCCACCGAGCGTAACAGTTAGATTTCCGCCACTAGAGTAGTAGGAACAAAGAACTTTAAGGAATTGGACCGTTGTCTCTGTTCATACTATCTTTACATTTATTAATTCTGATGCTTTCATATGCATCTAATTGCCTATAATTTGAGACTTGTTTAATTAATTTAAAATTATTAAGATCTATACAATGACAAGATTTATCCGGTCTACCATATCTATCTAATCTGAGCTAAATGTTCTTTAAATCTAGTTAATATTGATCTTCTAGTTTGCCCAACATATTTCTGATTACAATCTTTACAAGAAATTTCATAAATACCCGACCTTTCCAGTGGAGGAGTTTTATCCTTTGGATTACCTAATAATCGTTGTAATTTATTATTAGCACTATACACAAGTTTATAATTGACATTCTAAAAAATTCCTTTTAGACCACGGGATAACTCTCTATCAAACGGCATTGAAAAATATTTTGACGTATCTTTCTCCACTTGAAAAGTCTAATTTTCAGAAATCATTAACCTATACCTACGTTTTCTAATTATTTTATCAACTAGTGAAAGAGAATATCCATTACACTCAGCTACATTCCTAATGTAATCTCTTTCTATTTCATATCTTTCGTGGGAAAGTGGAAAACTAAGTAATCTATGAACTAAGAAATTTAAACTAGACATTTTATGTTCAACACTATGATATGATTCATTAGGAATATATCTGCGTGTACTGGAATTTTCCTATAGATATCAAATTCCAGGCAATTATTAGTAACTCTAATAACTAATAACTACATCTA
This sequence comes from Sitophilus oryzae, assembly GCF_002938485.1. NCBI lineage: Eukaryota > Metazoa > Arthropoda > Insecta > Coleoptera > Curculionidae > Sitophilus > Sitophilus oryzae. Next base: position 1,488,749 of record NW_022147080.1, read on the forward strand.
GAAATGGTAATCTTTCATTGTTCTCAATTTCATGTGTAAATTTAATGGAAGACAAACGATTATTTAACTTAGAAATAAAATTATCTATGGTGTCTGAATGTGTGTCAAAAACAGCAAAAATATAATCCTCATACCTAAACCATACTCTAGGAAAATGCTCAAACTGATTCTTAGCCTCCACTTCAAACCTGCTCACAAATAAATTAGACAAAAATGGAGACAATTTGTTTGACAATTGAGATAACATTGCTGTACCTTCCCCGCTGTTCAAAAAAATAATATTATTATTGTCTGTTGGGCAGTGACTCTTGCAGATATGGTTTTAGGTTCAAAAGTTGATCCCTACCATGATCAATTAAGGCAGTAATAGCCGATACATCAGAACTTAAAACCATCTCTACCAAAGTAAACGTCAATACACAATAATAATATGACTTTTCAATAAAACTGATATAACAAAAACAATAAGCACTATTATATAAGGGCGCTGATTAGGACCAAAATCAATGGCAAAATTGCAGTAAATCGTACAGACTTACCTAGATGATAAAATGATTTTTAAATTCCTAGTTTTGCTAACATATTCCACAGGGTGTTTCAAACTTTCACCAAAGTATCAAAATATTTTTTCCCTCGTTCAATTGACAGATGGAAACCTCCATTTTTAATTTAGAAAAAGATGCTAAAAAGTCAAATAATTTAACCAAAAATTGCTTAAAAAATCATCAAAATCGACCCATTAAAACAAAATGTATTAAACTTTAAAATACATGAAAATTTTAAGGTGTCGGCGTTTCGTGCAGGTGAGTGTAGGTTTCTAATAATATAAATTTCATACCTACTGCGTTAAAAAAACTTATTTACTACGTTTAGTTGGTTTTTTAAGTGTATGTGCAATTTAAATGCAACCATTCCAGTCTTCTTATATTTAGAGAATATATTTAGTACTTTAGTCACATTCACAACGATGTTTTCTAGAGCTACGATAAGAAAATTGCTAATTTGGTGGTAAATGGAGCGAAAATTATTACACGTTGGCGTTTACGCTTCCTTATAGATTCTCTCCCCGTCGTGTTATCGCTTTCAGACCTGTTAATTCCTTTAAAATGCGAGTCTATTATTCAAAATGACCCGAACTTCGTTAACCCCTGGACTGCGGCTCTGGAAAATAAATACTGGAGATGGGAGCCGTATCCTGAAACCAGAGTCTATTTAAATTATTTTCTAATGAATGTTTAACGCGGTATTGTACTCTCTCTCTCTCTCTCTTTATTTGCCTCGTTCTAATCCATCTATCCTGAAGGATATTTAATTGTGTGTACAAAAAGAGAGTTTAGAATGTGGTAGACAACTATAAAGAACGAATAGCAGGGGATATACAGGGTCACAATTTGAAAACGAACAGTATTTAATATTACCTCTACCGATTATTTACATGTCAAGGGGGACAATTTTTGAGGCATTTGTTGTCGTGTTACTTTCAACTCTTTGGCCCCCAGGGCATCTACCCCTAAAATATTAAATGGCAACCCCTGTGTTCCTTATAAAATTCTCAAAAAAATAATGCAGTTTATGTAGAATTCTATAAGAAACATAAAAATGGTAAAAGAAATAGAGGTTGATATTTAAAATTTTAAGGGTAGGTGCCCTGGGGGTCAGGGGTTGAAAGTAACACGACAACAAATGCCTCAAAAATTGTCCCCCTTGATATGTAAATTGATGTGTTTCGCCAAATTTTCATATTATCATCGGTAGAGGCAATATTAAATACTGTCCGTTTTCAAATTGTCACCCTGTATAGTATTCATACTGTTTTTATTAGCAGAAATTATATACACTCAGCGTCACAAAAAACGGGAACCTTAAAATTTTC
>NW_022147080.1:1490629-1504459 GCF_002938485.1 Sitophilus oryzae
AAATAGTGCTGCTTGTTTTGTAAAGTTGGTTCATCATATACCGTATGATGGAATAAAAACGGCGTCAGCGATGGCTATGAAATGAAGATCGCTGTCATTTTATATGTAAACTTATATTGGAAATGTCATCGATCGTCATTTCCAAGCCAACTGGACGCCATTTTTTTCGATCATACGGTACTATTTATATTTTTAGTGCATCAAATCATAATCATCAGTGGAAAATTAAATACTGTACCGTTATGTGTAGCTTTTCTATACCGGGTGCGTCTCAAAAGTAGCTCACTCCTATAACTTTTTTTTTCAGATAAAAAAACGAGATTTGGTATGTGACCGAAAAACGAGATTTGAGCTAATATGTGACATAAATTAGCATTGATTGCCGTATTCAATAATTGTTTTTGACCACTTCCTGTTTCACCGGAAATCACTACAAATTTTGATTTTTAAATGACACCCTCGGTGTTTTTTTACTTTATTCGATAGAAAATGACACTCTGAGTAAAATGACATATCATATGTCAACTTTTGACATTTTCACATATGATTCATTTGAAATTATAACATGCGGTTCATAACGACAATTTGACTCAAAATACCAAGTGTGTGGTACCAAATTATTTGTAAAAAGAATGTTTTTTCCAAATATGCTAATGAGCCGCCCTTGTTTTATTTGAAAAAACTGAGATATGATTAAAAATACCATTTGAAAATATTTTAATTGGCCAGGGCAAAACACGAAAAACATTAGATGATTAAATCTATTTTTCCAAAGCTCCTTGATTAAACATTAGTGTTTTTAACACAGCTATTATGGCACTCTAGATTGAAATTTAAAATACGATTTTTTTAAGCGAGAATTTCAAGAGTTGACATATGATATGTTATTCTATTCAGAGTGTCATTTTCTATTGAATAAAGTAAAGATTTACCGAGGGTGCCATTTAAAAATCTAAAGTTATCATCATTTCCTAAATTCTATGCCATCTCTAAAATATCTAAACCTCTAAAATATAAAATCATTTTTCTTCGTTTTTTTTTAAATAGAACACCCTGTATATTATTCCTTTGTTAGATGGAGAATTAAAAATTAAATTTAAAGTATTTCAAAATCTGTATCTTGTGTCAATATCAGTCAGGTATTTTATCGTTGAAAGTACATAGTTTTCATATGTAATAAATACATGAATATTTGCGAACCCGTTAAAAATGTCCAGGTTGAGGTTCTCTCTTTAGATTAAAACCACCATTACAAAAAGATCCATTTATTAAATAAAAATAAACAATAACTTAATATTAGGAAACAATTTTGGGAAATGTCAAGGCTAGATTTAGAATATGCTGAATTACTTATATCAGAACCATGTGCTGTCTCCACTGACTATCTTAGAAATAACAGCAAATAACTATTGTGTAGAATAAATAATAAGGCAACAAAGAACAAATCGTTCTGTGGCCATCTTCACAGACAGCCAAGCGGCGATACAGGCACTCGGCTCCGCGGATGTCAATTCTAGACTAGTGTAGGACTGTGTGCGTGCTCTAAATACTTTAGGCTAATGTAGCACTGTTACGTTGGCCTGGGTGCCAGGGCACGAGGGTCACAAGGGTAACAAAAAGGCAGATGAAAGGGCCAAGCAAGGCTCATTAATGCCATTCATAGGCCCAGAACTCTTCTGCGGCGTTGCAAAGGCAAACAAACCTCTAGAATGGTGGAGAAATTCACCAGGGTAGAGACAGGCGAAAAGGTTCATTGTAGAACATTCGCCAAAATTCACGGTAGATTTGATAAGCAAGGACAGAAAGACAGTCAAAGCTGTAGTAGGTCTACTAACAGGGCATTGTAAGCTAAATAGGCATCTAAAGCTGATGGGACTGACAGACGAAGCTATGTGTAGGTTCTGCCAATCTGAAGAAGAAACGTCAGAACACATTTTATGTCGGTGTGACAGCCTGGCAAATGTGCGGTTCTCGGTAATAGGCAATGATAGGCCATTGCCAGGGAGCTCCATGGAAGGTTCAGTCTCCAAGTTGCTAAACTTTGTGAAAAGGATAGGACTGGAGAATGTAATCTAAGGATCAGAAGAGGACCACAATAGATCTTAAAAGGTCGCAGTGTATCAGGCCGAAAGCCACCTCTAAGAATCTAATCTCCACTGACTATCTACTGGTTGCGTCCAACTTATAAATTGACTAGCAACTGTCTATTCTTCATCTTCCAATTGACTTCGCTCCTCTTCAGCATGCTCTTTTATATTCTTCGTGGTCATGACCGTCATGAAATAGTTTAAAAAATAATTCCACTCATCCGGCAATGGCCGGGACGGATTCCAACTTCGGTTACCTGCGTTTGATTGTCGACCCGAGATTGTTCTATTTTAATTGTTTAATTATTAATGTTATTTAAAAACATCTGGTTGGCCTACATCAAATTGGTTTATTGGAATTATATTTTTACATGATTTTTTTCCATTTTATATAAACCCAAGCTGGTTCAAATTGAAATCTTGACAATATTAATATCGCTTTATAAAAATGTTTAACAGCGCCAACGGTATGTGTATTATTTGTTTTAAAAACATAATCGAAAAGTTCATCGTAATTTTATTAAATTTTCGTCCATCGAACCTGAAGAGTACTTGTCCGGGAACTGAATAAGCCCCGGAACGCAATTAAAATTTATTAAAATATATGTACGTAGGGCAAAATTTTCATTTCGACAAAAAAATGCAGAATCTTGTTTGTTTAGTCGCGGCCCTGTTTTATTTTTGACGCCGAATTTTCTGGCGCGTAGTTATTTTTTTCCGGTATTTGCCATATTTTTTTTTAATATGAAAACCAAAATTCTAGTGTGGCTTTTATGGATATTCGTATATTTACATATTTTAAATATAAAATTGTTTTGTTCATAAAGTTTTATGTTTCTATTTTTAACGATTTGTTAAAACACTTTGTCCTGTCCAGTTTTGAGTTTATTTTCAAATATAATTGTTATTTTTGAGCAAAATAAAACACTAAATCACCACAATACACCAAAACACTTTTACTTTTACACTGGATGATGTCTCCCCATGTTAGCATCATCAGCAGATGATTATAAACTAAGCTACAATCTACAATTTGAACGTTTATATACTCGCTCAGTGGGCGTGGCAAGTTCTAGCCAACCGAGTCAGAGCCCACCGAGCGTAACAGTTAGATTTCCGCCACTAGAGTAGTAGGAACAAAGAACTTTAAGGAATTGGACCGTTGTCTCTGTTCATACTATCTTTACATTTATTAATTCTGATGCTTTCATATGCATCTAATTGCCTATAATTTGAGACTTGTTTAATTAATTTAAAATTATTAAGATCTATACAATGTTCTTTATCAACAATATGTTCGGCAACGCAAGATTTATCCGGTCTACCATATCTATCTAATCTGAGCTAAATATTCTTTAAATCTAGTTAATATTGATCTTCTAGTTTGCCCAACATATTTCTGATTACAATCTTTACAAGAAATTTCATAAATACCCGACCTTTCCAGTGGAGGAATTTTATCCTTTGGATTACCTAATAATCGTTGTAATTTATTATTAGCACTATACACAAGTTTATAATTGACATTCTAAAAAATTCCTTTTAGACCACGGGATAACTCTCTATCAAACGGCATTGAAAAATATTTTGACGTATCTTTCTCCACTTGAACAGTCGAATTTTCAGAAATCATTAACCTATACCTACGTTTTCTAATTATTTTATCAACTAGTGAAAGAGAATATCCATTACACTCAGCTACATTCCTAATAAATAAATAAATAAATAAATAAATAAATAACGTCTTTATTTTTTACTCGGCGAAATTCAGCAGAGCTGTTAAGTTAACCGAGCATATAAAAAAAGTAAATAATATAATACATTCTTAAAAAATAACATTCAAAGAAAAAAGAATTAGTAAGAAAAATGAAAATTAACAATATACTTTAGATAAAGAAAAATTAACAACTTAATAAGTTAAAGCAAAAACAGTAAAAAATGAAAATTGTTCCGTAAAGGATACAAAAATTAATAAATTAAATTATTGTGTAATTCTATATCCGCTCAACATATAAGTTTTTAATTTTGTTTTGAAAGTGAACGTCTTTAAATCAACGGAGTATAGATTCAAGTTGGAATTGTACATCTTGGATGGCAGGTAGGAGAACGAACGCTGATATAGCGCCGCCGTGCGATGTTTGGGAATTTCCATATTATTAGACTGCCTTATAGCATAGTTAGAGTGTCGAAATTTAAGTTTATTAATTAAATACTCAGGAAAACCATTCCGCAAAATTCTGTGTAAAAAAAATGCAAAATGTAATTTTTGTCTGTCTTCAATATTTAGCCAATTCAACAGATCTAGTTTATATGTAACGTGGTCTCTCGATCTTAATCCGTATATTAAGCGAATATATGAATTCTGTACCTTCTGTAACTGTCTCTTAGATTTTTGATCGAGACAAGGCCCGTAAACAAAATTACAATAATTGGTCTGTGATAATATAAGAGCCTCACATAATTGCTTTTTTAAACTGTAGTTTATAAAATCTTTGTTTTTGTATAGGTTTCTTAAGTAGATGAATGATGCCCTGACCACTTTACTCACTTAGATCTAAACCTCAACTGCGAGTCAAATATAAGTCCTAAATATTTTGATTCCCTTTCTACGCAGATAATCGAATCAGACATTTTATTTTCATGTTCTGGGCCGCCCAGTTATTATTTGGTCGAAGTAAACGATTACTGACTTTGTCGGATTTAGTTTTAACCCGTTCTTGCTGGAATAAGTGTATATTTTTTCTAAACACTGTTCAACTTTGTTCTGGGCTTCGTATGCTTCTGATTTTCTAAAACTTAAATGTAATTGGGTATCGTCGGCATATCTATGCATTTTGCAGTGGTTATCGTCCACTGCTATGTCCATGGTGTATATAATAAAAAGTAACGGACCGAGAATGGATCCCTGAGGAACGCCCTTAGTAGTAAACTTTGCCTCCGATTGATTACCATTCATCGAAACAAATTGGGACCTATCAACTAAATAGCTGTGAAAGAAATTAACAGCAGCCACAGAGAACCCGTAATACCCAAACAAGCAACATGTGGTCCAACGCGTCAAATGCCTTACTATAATCCAGCATTATCAAAGCAGAAGTTCGGCCTTCATCAGCTGCAGATATAATGTCGTCAAGCACACTTAATAACACAGAAGCTGCGCTATATCCCTTTCGAAAGTCTGACCGAGTGGGCGGTATAAGGTTCGAATCGTTCAGATAACTAACAAGTTGTATGTATATCGTCTTTTCAAATATCTTTGACAAGGTAGGCAAAAGGCTTATGGGTCTTAAATCTGAAAAACTACCAGGATTATTTATTTTAGGAATAGGCGTTACAGTAGCTACCTTCCATTGAGTCGGATAAACTCTGGAAGTTATACATTCATTAAATATGTGGGCTAGAAAAGGAATAATCCTGTAATGTAATCTCTTTCTATTTCATATCTTTCGTGGGAAAGTGGAAAACTAAGTAATCTATGAACTAAGAAATTTAAACTAGACATTTTATGTTCAACACTATGATATGATTCATTAGGAATATATCTGCGTGTACTGGAATTTTCCTATAGATATCAAATTCCAGGCAATTATTAGTATTTCTAATAACTAATAACTACATCTAGAAATGGTAATCTTTCATTGTTCTCAATTTCATGTGTAGAAATAAAATTATCTATGGTGTCTGAATGTGTGTCAAAAACAGCAAAAATATAATCCGCATACCTAAACCATACTCTTGGAAAATGCTCAAACTGATTCTTAGCCTCCACTTCAAACCTGCTCACGAATAAATTAGACAAAATTGGAGACAATTTGTTTGACAATTGAGACAACATTGCTGTACCTTCCCCGCTGTTCAAAAAACTAATATTATTATTGTCTGTTGGGCAGTTACCCTAGCAGATATGGTTTTAGGTTCAAAAGTTGATCTCTACCATGATCAATTAAGGCAGTAATAGCCGATACATCAGAACTTAAAACCATCTCTACCAAAGTAAACGTCAATACACAATAATAATATGACTTTTCAATAAAACTGATATAACAAAAACAATAAACACTATTATATAAGGGCGCTGATTAGGACCAAAATCAATGGCAAAATTGCAGTAAATCGTAAAGACTTACCTAGATGATAAAATGATTTTTAAATTCCTAGTTTTGCTAACATATTCCACAGGGTGTTTCAAACTTTCACCAAAGTATCAAAATATTTTTTCCCTCGTTTAATTGACAGATGGAAACCTCCATTTTTAATTTAGAAAAAGATGCTAAAAAGTCAAATAATTCAACCAAAAATTGCTTAAAAAATCATCAAAATCGACCCATTAAAACAAAATGTATTAAACTTTAAAATACATGAAAATTTTAAGGTGCCGGCGTTTCGTGCAGGTGAGTGTAAGTTTCTAATAATATAAATTTCATACCTACTGCGTTAAAAAAAACTAATTTACTACGTTTAGTTGGTTTTTTAAGTGTATGTGCAATTTAAATGCAACCATTCCAGTCTTCTTATATTTAGAGAATATATTTAGTACTTTAGTCACATTCACAACGATGTTTTCTAGAGCTACGATAAGAAAATTGCTAATTTGGTGGTAAATGGAGCGAAAATTATTACACGTTGGCGTTTACGCTTCCTTATACATTCTCTCCCCGTCGTGTTATCGCTTTCAGACCTGTTAATTCCTTTAAAATGCGAGTCTATTATTCAAAATGACCCGAACTTCGTTAACCCCTGGACTGCGGCTCTGGAAAATAAATACTGGAGATGGGAGCCGTATCCTGAAACCAGAGTCTATTTAAATTATTTTCCAATGAATGTTTAACGCGGTATTGTACTCTCTCTCTCTTTATTTGCCTCGTTCTAATCCATCTATCCTGAAGGATATTTAATTTTGTGTACAAAACGAGGGTTTAGTATGTGGTAGACAACTATAAAGAACGAATAGCAGGGGATATACAGGGTCACAATTTGAAAACGAACAGTATTTAATATTACCTCTACCGATGATTTACATGTCAAGAGGGACAATTTTTGAGGCATTTGTTATCGTGTTACTTTCAACTCTTTGACCCCTAGGGCATCTACCGCTAAAATTTTAAATGGCAACCCCTATTTCTTTTACCATTTTTGTGTTCCTTATAAAATTCTCGAAAAATAATGCAGTTTATGTAGAATTCTATAAGAAACATAAAAATGGTAAAAGAAATAGGGGTTGATATTTAAAATTTTAAGGGTAGGTGCCCTGGGGGTCAAGGGGTTGAAAGTAACACGACAACAAATGCCTCAAAAATTGTCCCCCTTGATATGTAAATTGACGTGTTTCGCCAAATTTTCATATTATCATCGGTAGAGGCAATATTAAATACTGTCCGTTTTCAAATTGTCACCCTGTATAGTATTCATACTGTTTTTATTAGCAGAAATTATATACACTCAGCGTCACAAAAAACGGGAACCTTAAAATTTTCATGTATTTTAATGTAAGTAGTCATGACATTTGAGACCAAGGTCAACCACTATTTTTTCACTCAATTTAGGGAAATTTTCCCGTCCATCAGGTAAGAACGGTTAAAATACGCTAATAAACAAGAATAAACAGGTGTAAACCGCTTTGAACCGCTTTAAAATAGAAATAAATAGGTTTGAACAAAAAATGAAAAGGTCTGTTGTTTAAAGCTAAAAAGCGGTTCAAAGCAGTTCAAAAGCGGTTCAAATCTGTATTCTTGCTAATTAGCGTATTTTAACCGTTCTACCTAGGGGAAAATTTCCCTAAATTTAGGAAAAAAATAGGGGTTGACCTTGGTCTCAGGTGCCGCCATGACTACTAATGTATTATATATTGTGTTCTAGTGGACCGATTTTGATGATTTTTTAAGCAATTTGAAGCTAGATTATTTGACTTTTTAATATATCTTTCTAAATTAAAAAAGTTGCCATCTCCCAATTATATGAGAGAAAACAAAATGTTGATATTTTGGTGAAAGTTTGAAACACCCTATGGAGTATGCGAGTATGTCAACAAGGCAAGGCATTTAATAATAATTTTATCATCTAAGTGCATATCTTTTCTCGATAGTCTGTTTTTTGGGTCATCTCAATAGCTTTATTTTTTTTTGGAGATATTCGAATTTAGATAAGACACTAACATTTTTCGTATTTTTTACATTAAAACCATACCTTTGCTTTTGGTCCTAGTCAACAGACCTATAAAATAGTGTTTATGATTTATGCAATGTCTGTCTAAGAAAAATCATATTATTATTCTCTGTTGGGCAGTTATTCTAGCAGAGAAGCTCTTACGTCCAATAATTGATCTCTACCATGATCAATTAAATTATCAATAGCTGATAGTTAGAACTTAAAACCATTTCTACTAGAGCAAACGTCAATAAATAATAATAATATGACTTTTTTTATGAAAGTGGTATTACAAAAACAATAAACACTATTACGTAAGTGTGTTGATAGGGATGCAAAATCAAAGGCATGCTTTCAATGCTTAAATTGCTGTAAATCATTATTGTCTTATTCAAAAGTGAACATCTCCAATACAAATAAAGATTTTGAGATGAATTAAAAAACAGACTATTGAGAAAAGATGTACTTAGATGACAAAATGATTTTTAAATGTTTTGCTTTATATTAATATATTCCACAGGGTACCGGATTCGTAGTATTTGTCGTACCGGATTCGGCAATAAACTAGTGATGAGAAAAACCGATTAATTTCAACAATCGAGTACCCGAGTTTCTAGAGTCGCTCGTATTTAGAAATACGGTTTTTCGTCCGTCGCTTGTTGTACTCGTAACGCCAAGCAGTATGTTGCGTGCGCAGAGCACATATTCTTTCGGTGATGAAAGGCAAGTAGCAAGCGACGAGTGATTCGCTTGATCGCTTGATTTAGTTTATTTCAAAGCATTGTCGATGGTCGATGTAGGTCGTAAAATGTTGTCACTCAGATACGCAACGGATTATAATCAATATACACAACGCCGTATAAGTTTGCTATCTGCAATGTATGTAGAAAATTCGCTCGGCTTTTTATCGAGTATGAAACGTTAAAACTGAATTTCAATTTATTTTATTCTAGAATCGCTTGCGTTCGTTGCTCGTAACTCGTCACTTGCATCGCTCGTTCATAATCAAGCGATGTCGGTTACTTCAGTAATCGAGTACTCGAGCGAATTTTCGCTCCATAGTCCCATCACTACGATAATCTGTAGGTTCCGTGTACTTGTGAAACACTTATGACAAACATCACAAGTATATGCGAGAGGTAGCCGACGCTCTGTATAGAATATGGCACTGCAAGATGTCCTTCCACTTGGAAAACAGAACGGTTCTGATTTAGTTAGTATAGTTTTCGCTCCTTTTCTAGCTAGATCGTTTGCTTTTTAATTATTTTCTATCCCTTAATATTTAGAACTAGTAGTGAGAACTATCGAATGAATACTATCGAAACATTCGATAGTTGCAATTCATTCGAATAATTCGATAGTTAGTAAGAAAATATTCGTTGAAAACTATTCGAATAAAAATTATCGAATAGATCCGTCATCTGCCTTGAAATATTGTATTCTAGTAATTCGGCAGCAAAAACCATTCATTTATAAAATTCATTCATTTATGAAATTCATTTATTCGTCAGGATCGATTATAATAAAATATTAACTGAATTTTAGTTGTCGCCCGGCGACGTAGGTTTCTTTCCGAGAAACCCGACAGCGGTCGGTGGCAATGCTATGAAAGAAGCCGGCATCTTTGATTTTTTGCGGAGTGAGATATAGATAAGGACACATTATTTTTTTTATTGAGGTGCTAGTATTTACACAGAAAATACATTATGAAGGGCGCTGTTCCATATTTTGGTATTAGTTGATATTAGCAAATAATATTATTGTTTGGCTTTAGTTAGTTAGGGACATTATGTCTATATATTCTGCATTTTTTTATTAATATTCTGTTGTTACACTGCAATAATACTTGTTATTTTGGATGTAGGAAAATGATTTTTAATGTTTTTAAGCAAATACTGGTTTAATAAATAATAATAACAGTAATAATTTGTTATGCCTATTAACAACAAAATTTAAAATCATTTAATATAAATATTTTTTTATGTAGTCGCAAAATATAAACAACAAATTAGATGTCAAAATTATTTATATTAGATCCTATTTAAAAATAATATAGTCTCTAAATTTTTTGTGTGTGGCAACGTTGGTTTATTAAATAATAATAATTACAGAACTAATTTGTTATATTAACAACAAATTTTAAAATCATAAAATATAAACATTTATTAATTTTCTAAGCATGCAGTGTAATGGAAGGAAAAAATAAATAGAAAATTAGAAATCAAAATTATTTATATTAGGTGCTTTATATTACTATTTAAATATTATATTTACTTTTACTGGCATTTACTTTAAAAAATAAATGAAATATTTCTTCGCAAAAAACTACATGTAAGAGAATTAGCATAAACAAAATACAAACATCGTTATTTTTTTTTAAATTGGCACGTGTAAAACTTTCATTTTAATTTTCTCACCCCATAGTTTGAGTTCGATAACCATTTACTTAACCACATTACTTAAATATGATTATTAAGTTCAACTAATTCATATTATTAAAACATCTACATGTGTACTTCATATTATTAAAACATCTAAATACAACAAATATGTATTTTTAAAATTAATTGTAAGTTCATCTCATCTCTCTTAAAAATTGCTACTTCTCAAAATTTCCCATTAAAAAATAGACCATATACCATATAAAATTAAATAATTGAAAAATCGGACTACGGAAAACCACACAAATTTTCGGAAAAACCACCTGCACATGCACGCAATCGTCAATAATAAAATTAAAAAATAACTACTATTTTAGTATTTTAAATATTTTAATAAACGCAAAAATAGCACAGTATTTATACGGCGAAGTTATAAAAATTTGGAAGAACTAATAATGCACTGACGCATACAAAAATCAAACGAATACTAAATTTCATTTATCAAAAGCATTCGATAGTCGTGGCTCAACGATAACCATTTAGTCGCACGGCGAGGTTGTCACATATGCTTTAGTATACAAATGAATGAATGATTTTATTCGATAAAACCATTCGATAGTTGAAATCATTCATTCATTAACCATTCGATAGTCTAATTCATTCGATAGTTCCCATCGCTATTTAGAACTACCTAATATTTGCTGTAACGTATTACCAGCTCTATATACAAGTTTATGATTGATAGTCTTAAAAAGAAAAAAGTTTCAGATAAATTAAATATAAGTTCTAGAAAACACTTTTTTATTCATTTTTTATACATTTTATCACAATATTTTCTGTACCAAAATGTCAATATCAAAGAATAAACTGCATACATGGCTCAGCAGACGCTATCATCTCCTGGTAAGCGATCCTCGCGCGCGAGGATTTGTGCGAGAGTTGAAAATATATACAGGGTGTCCATAAAGTAATAAATATATTTATTTTCTAAAAATCATCCTGAATTGTGTTAAGAAAATATACATCAAGAAGCCAATTTAATTATAAATAAAAATTTATAAACTGTAGAAAGAAGTTGCACTAGGGCAAAGTTTAGCTTGTAACAACATCTCCAAGAAAATCTGTTATGGGTATTTCGCCACTGCACTACAAGAAAATCTACAAAATAAAATAGTTATTTTTTGTAAACACTTCTGCGTTAAACCTAAACGGACACTGTTTGTCAGAATTTATGTTTACAGTTATACAAATCTGCCTAACAAAAAAAATGCTAAAAATTTTTCGCAGAGGTGTTTAAAAAATATCTATTTTATTTTGTAGATTTTCTTGCAGTGCAGTGGCGAAATACCCATAAAGGATTTTTTTGGAGATATGAATCCGCCACATAGCTATAGACATTTTTTGTAACAACATATGTCATACATGTTGTGAACAAACTTTGTTCTCTGAAATGACAACTTAAAAGAGTGTTATTATAATAGAGAGTAATAAATTTTAATTATAGTAAATTATTCCTTTAAGTCAGATTTTTTAAAGTGCCTCTCTATTTTAATAGACACGCTGTATATAGCGACGAGATCGTTTCTGTAGTATCCCATCTCCGGAACTGACATGAATTCCCGGAAAATCCGCGACGCTAAGAAATAACACTTTCATTTTATTTCGCTTCGCTACAAAAGAAAATTGAAAAAAGAATGTGTACATCTCTCGGTTTCGAGATTTTAACATATACCAGCCTCAAAAATATATTTACCTGGGTGTGATCAAGTAAAAACGATGTTACAGTAGGCTTCTTGATAGTGAAAATGAGAGCTAACTCAATATTTATAATACATTATTATTTATTATTATTATTTATTTCTTTTTGTTAGTTTTAGCTGGTTGTCCATTCTGTTATAGACCATGAAATAATACCTATGTATTTGTTGAAATATTGGCATGCATAAAAGTATAACTATAACTTAAATTAATCTGGAATTATTTTTCGTATAATATGAGAAGTAGGTACCTAATATCGCCGTTTTTTCTAGTTTCACCAAGCTGTGTTCTCCTGAAAGGATATCTAAATATTTTGGATAAAGCCTTAGCCACTATACCAGAAGCACTAATGACAACAGGTAATATTTTTGGTTGGGTATTCAGCATCCTTTTAGTTTATACCGGGTATTGCATCGTCGGACGGGACATAGGAAATCCCATGTAAATTTTAATGGGGTCAATTATTGGCTTCCCTAATTATTTTAAAGAATAATTCTATTTAGGTTTATTGAAGAGCACTAAAACCCACATTCAAAAGAATAACTTTAGATATTTTTGATTAAGTCGTTAACTCAGACGATCATAAAATTCTCTTCTTTCTATTGGTATATTTATTTTTATACGGTTTGCTCTTTCCATCATATCAAAACAAAACGCCAGCATGCCGCCGTATTTCGTCCCATCTCGTAGCTCTTGGTGCTTTTCATATTTGAAGGAATAGTATTTATGTCGTTTCCAAAATTCAGAAACGCTTTGTAGTGTGATTTATTCCTATTTCATCCTCAAGTTTCCTTGTGCTGATCTTTCATCGTTCTCTTCACGCACAATAAAACTTCAAAGTCGGTATCATTCACACATCTTCTCTTTGTTCCTGTCTTGTTTCACATCTGCAGTTATTTATTAGGGTACCTTTGGTCTCAAATCTCTGATATTCCTTTGCGATTGTAGATTTTCCTGGTATCGGTCTATTTGGATACAGAGTAGTAAACATGTCCGACACCTTTGATAACTATTCTTGATAGCATCTAACCATACTTTTTCTTGGGTAGTGTAATTTATGGCTAATATTTTGATGTAGGTATGAGTTTTAATAAAAATAATAAAGCACTAAATAGATAAATTTCTGAAATGACAACTTCATTTGACAGTTATCTTACCTTGACTGGTACTCATAAGTAAATACAGGGCCATAAGAAAGGAGAAATATTTAAAAGAAATCGGCGATAACTCGTAAACGGCTAATCAAAATATCTAAAGTATAAAAATATACCAATGGAAAGAAGAGAATTTTATGATCTGCCTGGATTAACGTAGCTAATCAAAATATCTAAAGTTATTCTTTGAATGTGGGTTTTAGTGCTCTTCAATAAACCTAAATAGAATTATTCTCTAAAATAATTAGAGAACCCAATAATTGACCCATTAAATTTACATGAGCAATACGTAACTGAACGAAGCAA
>NW_022147080.1:1504977-1532295 GCF_002938485.1 Sitophilus oryzae
ATCGATGTACTTCGTTTCAGTTGTGTTACTAACTCTTTCGGTATACGCTAGTAGTTATAAATAGTCAAATCTCGTTGGTAAAATAGCAGTTATGGGAAGGAGCCGTTCTTCAGGCAACCGCCTTTCGTAATCCCAGAATGAGCGAAAAAATACGCTAAATTTACGTTCAGCATTGGCAACGTTGCTTTAAATGCCAGAACCACATAACTCAACATTTTCAGATTGTCTACAAATTTATTTTAGCAAATTTTCTACTCTTCAACCATAAATTGGTTAAAAAACTGTGAAAAATAGCAAAAACCTCATTGTTTAGTGAATACCTAACAAAATATATGCTAGAAAACCTTAAAAAATATGAAAATTAAAATTCTATGTTGAAAGGCTATTTTCATTTTCAACGGTAAGAAGAACTCATAGAAAAGTTCAGATTCATAATCTAAGACCTCAAAATAGTGTGTATGCCAATTTTGGTGAAAATCGACGATTTCAGTTTTCTCAATAATTACCTTTATTATCGTCAAACTTCCACATATAGTAAATAAATGATGGGAAGGAAGCGAGAATATTAAAATATTACATCACTCTTTGGCACGACCGATTTTAACAAATTTAGTGTTTTTTAAAAGGGCTTAATTTGTCCTTTAAAATAATTATCTTTTTATTTGGTTCTACTGATTTTCTTTATTTCCATTATTGACAGCAATATCTGAATATCGGTATAAATAGATATCTGCTTCTATAATACTATTTGCAAAAATGCAATGATAAACAGTTTTTTACATAATTTCGCCAATTACTGCATTATAACATAATTTAACACATTTTAGTTGACAAAAACAGCACTTAGTTTTAACTTGCTTCCGTAGCCTGCTGTATTATCCGTTTTAAGTAACGACATTTTTTGAAAACTTAGTCAAAATAAAAACTTCTGTTACTAAACATAACATTTATTAACATTAGATTTACAAGGTTATGATTTTATTAACATTTACAAAATAATTTTATATAAAATATATAACATTTGACTTTTTATAGTAGGTACATGTACTAATTAGCAAAAATATTTATGCAAAACATAAATATTGTTTTCTCTATTTGTAACTTGTAACTTGTACGAAGTGATCAACAATTATTATTGAAATAGTTGACCGTTCTGATTTTACTCTCTTGGTTGAGAATAAATTTAAAACGTTTATTTTATCAAACAGTATTTCTTAACGCGCTATGCAAGCCGACCCTGTAAAAAATCTCAACCGCCTACCTCAACGGCTCTATGGCTGGCCGGCCAATCAGGGTAGATTTCGCCGCTGGCTGTCGCCTGACACGTGCTGATCACGCACTGTGCATTTGTTTATACTGGTGCATTTTGAATTTGAATACAGTTTAGAATTAAGAAATTAAGATAGTCTGTTATTAGAAAAATTAGGAAATAAGGTTGATGAAAAATTAAACCCACAGTAGTATTACAAAAACAATAAACACTATTACGTAAGTGTGTTGATAGGGATGCAAAATCAAAGGCATGCTTTCAATGCTTAAATTGCTGTAAATCATTATTGTCTTATTCAAAAGCGAATATCTCCAATACAAATAAAGATTTTGAGATGAATTAAAAAACAAACTATCGAGAGAAGACGTACTTAGATGATAAAATGATTTTTAAATTCTTTGCTTTATATTAATATATTCCACAGGGTACCGGAATCGTAGTACCGGATTCGGCAATAAACTAGTAATAGGAAAAACCGATTAATTTCAACTATCGAGTACCCGAGTTTCAAGTTATTTTAATAACCGAGCGATCACTCGAGTCGCTCGTATTTAAAAATACGGTTTTCGCTCGTCGCTTGTTGTACTAGTAACGCCAAGCAATATGTCGCGTGCGCAGAGCACATCGTGGGCGTACAGTGAAAATCCACTAAGTCACATTTTTGGTTGAATTGGATTAAACACACCACTATGTCCAGTTTTTCACGGTCTTTAACATGAAAAACCCATCAAGTCCAATTTCGGCATCCTTATAATATAATATATAATATAAGGATGCCGAAGTTGGACTTAATGGGTTTTTTATGTGAAAGACCGTGAAAAACTGGACATAGTGGTGTGTTTAATCCAATTCAACCAAAGATGTGACTTAGTGGATTTTCACTGTACGCCCACGACATATTCTTTCGGTGATGAAAGGCAAGTAGCAAGCGACGAGTGATTCGCTTGATCGCTTGATTTAGTTTATTTCAAAGCATTGTCGATGGTCGATGTAGGTCGTAAAATTTTGTCACTCAGATACGCAACGGATTATAATCAATATACACAACGTCGTATAAGTTTGCTATCTGCAATGTATGTAGAAAATTCGCTCGGCTTTTTATCGAGTATGAAACATTAAAACTGAATTTCAATTTATTTCATCTAGAATCGCTTGCTTTCGTCGCTCGTAACTCGTCACTTGCATCGCTCGTTCATAATGGAGCGATGTCGGTTATTTTAATAATCGAGTACTCGAGCAAATTTTCGCTCCATAGTTATCCCATCACTACGATAATCTGTAGGTTCCGTGTACTTGTGAAACACTGATGACAAATATCACAAGTACATGCGAGAGGTAGCCGACGCTCTGTATAGAGTATCACACTGTAAGAAGTCCTTTCACTTGGAAAACAGAACGGTTCTGATTTAGTTTGTGACAGTTTTCGCTCCTTTTCTAGCTAGATCGTTTGATTTTTAATTATTTTCTATCCCTTAATATTTAGAACAACCTAATATTTGCTGTAACTTATTACCAGCTCTATATACAAGTTTATGATTGAGAGTCTTAAAAAGAAAAAAGTTTCAGATAAATTAAATATAAGTTCTAGAAAACACTTTTTTATTCATTTTTTATACATTTTATCACAATATATTCTGTACCAAAATGTCAATATCAAAGAATAAACTGCATACATGGTCATCATACGCTATCATCTCCTGGTAAGCGATCCTCGCTTGGATTTGTGCGAGAGTTGAAAATATATACAGGGTGTCCATAAAATCCAAAATATATTTATTTTCTCAAAATCATCCTTAATTGTGTTAAGAAAATATGCATCAAGAAGCCAATTTTAAATTTAATATCATTGATATTCTTCAATTCTTAAAAATATATGTGTTAATTATAAATAAAAATTTATAAACCGTAGAAAGAAGTTGCACTAGGGCAAAGTTTAGCTTGTAACAACATCTCCAAGAAAATCCTTTATGGGTATTTCGCCACTGCACTGCAAGAAAATCTACAAAATAAAATAGTTATTTTTTGTAAACACTTCTGCGTTAAACCTAAACGGACACTGTTTGTCAGAAGTTATGTTTACAGTTATACAAATTTGCCTAACAAAAAAAAATGCTAAAAATGTTTCGCAGAAGTGTTTACAAAAAATAACTATTTTATTTTGTAGATTTTCTTGCAGTGCAGTGGCGAAATACCCATAAAGGATTTTTTTGAAGATATGAATCCGCCACATAGGTATAGACATTTTTTGTAACATGTCATTCATGTTGTAAACAAACTGTTTTGAAATGACAACTTAAAAGAGTGTTATTATAATAGGGAGTAATAAACTTTAATTAGAAAATTATTCCTTTAAGTCAGATTTTTTAAACTCCCTCTCTATTTTAACAGACACGCTGTATATAGCGACGAGATCGTTTCTGTAGCATCCCATCTCCGGAACTGACATGAATTCCCGGAAAATCCGCGACGCTACGAAATAACACTTTCATTTTATTTCGCTTCGCTACAAAAGAAAATTGAAAAAAGAATGTGTACATCTCTCGGTTTCGAGATTTTAACATATACCAGCCTCAAAAATATATTTACCTGGGTGTGATCAAGTAAAAACGATGCTACAGTGGCTTCTTGATAGTGAAAATGAGAGCTAACTCAATATTTATAATACATTATTATATATTATTATTATTTATTTCTTTTTGTCAGTTTTAGCTGGATGTCCCCCCCCCCATTCTGTTATAGACCATAAAATAATACCTATGTATTTGTTGAAATATTGGCATGCATAAAAGTATAACTATAACTTAAATTAATCTGGAATTATTTTTCATATAATATGAGAAGTAGGTACCTAATATCGCCGTTTTTTCTAGTTTCACCAAGCTGTGTTCTCCTGAAAGGATATCTAAATATTTTGGATAAAGTCTTAGCCACTATACCAGAAGCACTAATGACAAGAGGTAATATTTTTGGTTGGGTATTCCGCATCCTTTTAGTTTATACCGGGTATTGCATCGTCGGACGGGACATAGGAAATCCCATGTAAATTTTAATGGGGTCAATTATTGGCTTCCCTAATTATTTTAAAGAATAATTCTATTTAGGTTTATTGAAGAGCACTAAAACCCACATTCAAAAGAATAACTTTAGATATTTTTGATTAGCTACGTTAACCCAGGCGATCATAAAATTCTCTTCTTTCTATTGGTATATTTTTATACTTTAGATATTTTTGATTAGCCCGTTTACGAGTTATCGCCGATTTTTTTTTAAATATTTCTCCTTTCTTATGGCCCTGTATTTACTTATGAGTACCAGTCAAGGTAAAAGATAGCTGTCAAATGAAGTTGTCATTTCAGAAATTTATCTATTTAGTGCTTTATTATTATTATTAAAAACTCATACCTACATCAAAAATATTAGTCATAAATTACACTACCCAAGAAAAAGTATGATTAGATGGTATTATCAAGGAAATAGTTATCAAAAGGTGTCGGACATGTTTGCTGCTCTGTATCCAAATAGACCGATACCTGGAAAATCTACAATCGCAAGGAATATTCAGAGATTTGAGACCAAAGGTACCCTAATAAATAACTGCAGATGTGAAGCAAGGCAGGAACAAAGAGAAGATGCAAGAAATGATACCGACTTGGAAGTTTTATCGTGCGTGGAAGAGAATGATGGAAAGATCAGCACAAGGAAACTTGAGGATGAAATAGGAATAGATCACACTACAGCGTTTCGAATTTTGAAACGACATAAATACTATTCCTTCAAATATGAAAAGCACCAAGAGCTACGAGATGGGGACGAAATACGGCGGCAGGCGTTTTGTTTTGATATGATGGAAAGAGCAAACCGTACAAAAATATACTAATGGAAAGAAGATAATTTTATGATCGCCTGGATTAACGTAGCTAATCAAAAATATCTAAAGTTATTCTTTTGAATGTGGGTTTTAGTGCTCTTCAATAAACCTAAATAGAATTATTCTTTAAAATAATTAGGGAAGCCAATAATTGACCCCATTAAAATTTACATGGGATTTCCTATGTCCCGTCCGACGATGCAATACCCGGTATAAATTAAAAGAATGTGGAATACCCAACCAAAAATATTACCTCTTGTCATTAGTGCTTCTGGTATAGTGGCTAAGACTTTATCCAAAATATTTAGATATCCTTTCAGGAGAACACAGCTTGGTGAAACTAGAAAAAACGGCGATATTAGGTACCTACTTCTCATATTATATGAAAAATAATTCCAGATTAATTTAAGTTATAGTTATACTTTTATGCATGCCAATATTTCAACAAATACATAGGTATTATTTTATGGTCTATAACAGAATGGGGGGGGGGACATCCAGCTAAAACTGACAAAAAGAAATAAATAATAATAATATATAATAATGTATTATAAATATTGAGTTAGCTCTCATTTTCACTATCAAGAAGCCACTGTAGCATCGTTTTTACTTGATCACACCCAGGTAAATATATTTTTGAGGCTGGTATATGTTAAAATCTCGAAACCGAGAGATGTACACATTCTTTTTTCAATTTTCTTTTGTAGCGAAGCGAAATAAAATGAAAGTGTTATTTCGTAGCGTCGCGGATTTTCCGGGAATTCATGTCAGTTCCGGAGATGGGATGCTACAGAAACGATCTCGTCGCTATATACAGCGTGTCTGTTAAAATAGAGAGGGAGTTTAAAAAATCTGACTTAAAGGAATAATTTTCTAATTAAAGTTTATTACTCCCTATTATAATAACACTCTTTTAAGTTGTCATTTCAAAACAGTTTGTTTACAACATGAATGACATGTTACAAAAAATGTCTATACCTATGTGGCGGATTCATATCTTCAAAAAAATCCTTTATGGGTATTTCGCCACTGCACTGCAAGAAAATCTACAAAATAAAATAGTTATTTTTTGTAAACACTTCTGCGTTAAACCTAAACGGACACTGTTTGTCAGAAGTTATGTTTACAGTTATACAAATTTGCCTAACAAAAAAAAATGCTAAAAATGTTTCGCAGAAGTGTTTACAAAAAATAACTATTTTATTTTGTAGATTTTCTTGCAGTGCAGTGGCGAAATACCCATAAAGGATTTTTTTGAAGATATGAATCCGCCACATAGGTATAGACATTTTTTGTAACATGTCATTCATGTTGTAAACAAACTGTTTTGAAATGACAACTTAAAAGAGTGTTATTATAATAGGGAGTAATAAACTTTAATTAGAAAATTATTCCTTTAAGTCAGATTTTTTAAACTCCCTCTCTATTTTAACAGACACGCTGTATATAGCGACGAGATCGTTTCTGTAGCATCCCATCTCCGGAACTGACATGAATTCCCGGAAAATCCGCGACGCTACGAAATAACACTTTCATTTTATTTCGCTTCGCTACAAAAGAAAATTGAAAAAAGAATGTGTACATCTCTCGGTTTCGAGATTTTAACATATACCAGCCTCAAAAATATATTTACCTGGGTGTGATCAAGTAAAAACGATGCTACAGTGGCTTCTTGATAGTGAAAATGAGAGCTAACTCAATATTTATAATACATTATTATATATTATTATTATTTATTTCTTTTTGTCAGTTTTAGCTGGATGTCCCCCCCCCCATTCTGTTATAGACCATAAAATAATACCTATGTATTTGTTGAAATATTGGCATGCATAAAAGTATAACTATAACTTAAATTAATCTGGAATTATTTTTCATATAATATGAGAAGTAGGTACCTAATATCGCCGTTTTTTCTAGTTTCACCAAGCTGTGTTCTCCTGAAAGGATATCTAAATATTTTGGATAAAGTCTTAGCCACTATACCAGAAGCACTAATGACAAGAGGTAATATTTTTGGTTGGGTATTCCACATTCTTTTAATTTATACCGGGTATTGCATCGTCGGACGGGACATAGGAAATCCCATGTAAATTTTAATGGGGTCAATTATTGGCTTCCCTAATTATTTTAAAGAATAATTCTATTTAGGTTTATTGAAGAGCACTAAAACCCACATTCAAAAGAATAACTTTAGATATTTTTGATTAGCTACGTTAATCCAGGCGATCATAAAATTATCTTCTTTCCATTAGTATATTTTTGTACGGTTTGCTCTTTCCATCATATCAAAACAAAACGCCTGCCGCCGTATTTCGTCCCCATCTCGTAGCTCTTGGTGCTTTTCATATTTGAAGGAATAGTATTTATGTCGTTTCAAAATTCGAAACGCTGTAGTGTGATCTATTCCTATTTCATCCTCAAGTTTCCTTGTGCTGATCTTTCCATCATTCTCTTCCACGCACGATAAAACTTCCAAGTCGGTATCATTTCTTGCATCTTCTCTTTGTTCCTGCCTTGCTTCACATCTGCAGTTATTTATTAGGGTACCTTTGGTCTCAAATCTCTGAATATTCCTTGCGATTGTAGATTTTCCAGGTATCGGTCTATTTGGATACAGAGCAGCAAACATGTCCGACACCTTTTGATAACTATTTCCTTGATAATACCATCTAATCATACTTTTTCTTGGGTAGTGTAATTTATGACTAATATTTTTGATGTAGGTATGAGTTTTTAATAATAATAATAAAGCACTAAATAGATAAATTTCTGAAATGACAACTTCATTTGACAGCTATCTTTTACCTTGACTGGTACTCATAAGTAAATACAGGGCCATAAGAAAGGAGAAATATTTAAAAAAAAATCGGCGATAACTCGTAAACGGGCTAATCAAAAATATCTAAAGTATAAAAATATACCAATGGAAAGAAGAGAATTTTATGATCGCCTGGATTAACGTAGCTAATTAAAAATATCTAAAGTTATTCTTTTGAATGTGGGTTTTAGTGCTCTTCAATAAACCTAAATAGAATTATTCTCTAAAATAATTAGGGAAGCCAATAATTTACCCCATTAAAATTTACATGGGATTTCCTATGTCCCGCTCGACGATGCAACACCCGGTATTTCTAGGTCTCGATATTTCACAATTTTTCCGCTTCCTTGCTTCATACATTCTCATCGGCCGAACCTACAACATCAATTAGGTAAAATATATCTGGCATTCTTATTATTATTCATTTTTAATAAAATTTAAGTAATAATCTTGGTCCAAAGCCAGTACTGGAAATCCTAGATTCAGTAAGGGTACGAACATAGTGGAGGCAGGTTTCTGCTTTCCGGCAGCCAGCGCCGTCTGTGGGCACCTATTCTTGATCACCCGCATCTTCAAATATGGCTCACATCTCGCATCTCCGAAAAAGCCATATAACAATACACGGGATGCGTAACTTTGCGTATATGCATCACGTGTATTGTTATATGTTTTTTTCGGAGATGCGAGCAGGGTTCGGAAGTAGTTAATTAAGAGGAAATTTACCTGATTAACTAACCTAACCTAACCTAACCATATTGAAACGCCGCGCCCACCGCGCCGGGGCCGCACATAGGGGTATTTGGTCTATAAACCTGGCCAAAAGTGATATTTTTTTTATTTTCATTTTTTATCTTAACTGAATACAAATCTATAAATACTAAATGTAGGGTTCCCAACCGTCCCGGTTTGACCGGGATTAACCAGGAATCAGAAAGTTTGTCGCGGCGAAAATTTTGCCTTGGCCGGGACCAAAAAAATCACATTTACATATAATATATTTGAATTTCTAATAATTTAATATTTTGTTTCAATTATTTAAAAACTTAAAAATAATAGTCCCGGAATCGCCGATGCTCAAGTTGGGAACCCTAACTAAATGTAAGCACGTTTATTAGCTTTTTTTAAGTCGCATCGTTCTCTTCCACGCACAATAAAACTTCCAAGTCGGTATCATTTCTTGCATCTTCTCTTTGTTCCTGCCTTGCTTCACATCTGCAGTTATTTATTAGGGTACCTTTGGTCTCAAATCTCTGGATATTCCTTGCGATTGTAGATTTTCCAGGTATCGGTCTATTTGGATACAGAGCAGTAAACATGTCCGACACCTTTTGATAACTATTTCCTTGATAATAGCATCTAACCATACTTTTTCTTGGGTAGTGTAATTTATGGCTAATATTTTTGATGTAGGTATGAGTTTTTAATAAAAATAATAAAGCACTAAATAGATAAATTTCTGAAATGACAACTTCATTTGACAGTTATCTTTTACCTTGACTGGTACTCATAAGTAAATACAGGGCCATAAGAAAGGAGAAATATTTAAAAAGAAATCGGCGATAACTCGTAAACGGGCTAATCAAAAATATCTAAAGTATAAAAATATACCAATGGAAAGAAGAGAATTTTATGATCGCCTGGATTAACGTAGCTAATCAAAAATATCTAAAGTTATTCTTTTGAATGTGGGTTTTAGTGCTCTTCAATAAACCTAAATAGAATTATTCTCTAAAATAATTAGAGAACCCAATAATTGACCCCATTAAAATTTACATGGGATTTCCTATGTCCCGCTCGACGATGCAACACCCGGTATTTCTAAGTCTCGATATTTCACAATTTTTCCGCTTCCTTGCTTCATACATTCTCATCGGCCGAACCTACAACATCAATTAGGTAAAATATATCTGGCATTCTTATTATTATTTATTTTTAATAAAATTTAAGTAATAATCTTGGTCCAAAGCCAGTACTGGAAATCCTAGATTCAGTAATACTTTAAATCAGGGAAAAGCTTACCGTCCCCTGGAGAAACAAACAAGGGCACAGACATAGCAAGGTCTTCATCCACAGACCTAATACTAAAAAATTCACAGATTTTGCAACATGAGCAACCATCATAGGCGTATTGAAAATACCAGATACAAGTCGGCGGTTGTCTTTAATATGATATTTGGTCTTTAACATGGTATTCATCGTCGGTTTTACCCTTTTGGTTGTTTTCCCCTTTATCCCTTACACGACGTTTTTTGCATAATACGTTTTTTAACGTTTTTAGAACAAAATATTAAATAAAAAAGTTATTGGTAAGGTTAAGAAGCATTTTAACATTACTATAGAGTATACAGGGTAATTCAAAAAAGTGTTGCAAATATAACATATTTTCTAATGGGAATACCCTATTTTTTATTTTATTATTGGGTTATACATACGTACAATTCGGTAACTTTTCTTGCCATTTTTTGATACTATATATCTAAAATTAATAGATGTTTTAATAATTCAATTTGTTTAAAGAAATGTTGGATTTCGGTAGGGTAAAAATTATCAGTGACATAAAATTTGTAAATCCTATCAGAAAAAATGATAATACATACGGTGTACGATTTAAAAATTTGAAATTACTTAATTTTAAATGGTCGAAATTTATAAATCAGAGCTAATATCTCGCAGCCGGGCGGGCCTACCAAAAACACGTCCAGACCTTAGATTATTTATTCTCTTATTTATTATCTTACTCTGAGGTCCAGACTTTCGAGCTTTCTTTGATCTCGGCCGTTGGAAAACCAACAGGGGACGGATAGCAACGAGGCTCCGTAGGTTAACTCGCGACGCTCTCGCGAGACTCGTCCACACAGCGAATTTGGAATGTCTCGCGCTCATCTCCCCAGGTTTGGACGCACCATCGTATCGCTGATCGTCATTCGCAAATATATTCCAGATACGTATAGTGAACAAGTGAACGGTTCGCAACGTTAAATAATTTTGATATTTAATTTTTATCGTGATGGCTTTTTATGAAAGGGTATACATAGAATTAATTGCATTAATTTGCAATAGCACTTCGAACCCACAGTTTTGTTATGGCGCCAGATTAAACCAATCAGAATAAGTATTATGTTACCGTAAAAGCCCGAATATTGGTTAAACGTAGAGTTGCCCACGTAGTAGCCCGAAATATACCAAAGAGTGGGTCAGTTTCGGTTAAGTTAAGATTAGGTCTATATTTTTATTAATTCAAAACCAACTAAAACCTAATTCTAATCTAACCTAAACTCACCCCTTCTTTTGCATATTTCCGGCAATTACCTGGGTATTCCTAGGTTTAACTAATATTCGAACTTACGGTGTAAATTTATGGAGGGCCCATAAATTTAAATTCGCCGTACAACAAAATTTCACCAATTTTCTCAAAAAAAATTAAAATTTATAAATCATATTATTTTTTATAGAAATGATGGAATAAGGATGAACGGGGTGCCGGTAGACCAAGAAGATACTTGGAATGTAAGTGTTAATTTATACTCGAATTGAGTTGCCTCACAGTATAGGCATATTTTGAACCCTTACTGTGCATAGTTACTGTAGATAAAAATAAATAAAAATATAGTTGGCTCCAACGATAATTTAGTTTGCAGCTTCTTTTCATCATACCTAATAAAAAAACCGTGACAACCACTAGTTATAGTATGTACCTACATATGTATTTTTAAACATCATTAAGAGATTTAAGTATAAAAAGTTGCCCATAATGTGAGTACCGGTATTGACGGTTTTTTGTTATGAGAAAAATAAGCAGCAAAATATATTATCGACTGCAGCAACTATGTATTCCTAGTTTACATTCAGTATGTCCAATTAATATGGAATATTATACCTATACATGCTTTTAAACATTTTCTACCATTATATTTTGATAGTCGAGTTTTTGAAATTATTTGTTAGCTTCTTAAACAAAACAGACCCATAATAATTCAAATCTTTATCATCCAAGACTTTCAAGAATTATGAAGTAATCTCACGTTCAATCAATTTTTTTTAAATTATTGCATGCCTTAAGTATTTGCAAAGTTAAGAAAAATATTTCTTTGCATACCTTGCAATTAATATATTTGGTCTAATTTATCAGTTCTGCATCATATCCGAAATTCAGATTGTGTGTGACACAACGAAGAGTGAACGTGCAACGTGAAAAACAAGAAAAATGGCAAGTAAAAAAAATGTAAAACTTTAATTACTAATTACACAGTCCTTCCCTTGAGTTTTTCTGCCTAAAATCTATATTGCCTTCCCTAAGATTTTAAATATAAATGATGATAACAAGTTTGCCACAATTTAAATTTAAGATAATTATTTAATTATTAAATCCATAATTATATTAAAAAATAACACTTACGAAGTTAATAAATATTAACTATTTCTAGTTAATCATTTAATAATTATTGTGATAAAAACACGCTGGATTTTTTATTTTAGAAATCATACAGGCTATAATCATTAATATGACTATATGTATTAACAATACTTAAATTAAAATTTATTTGAAGGAATGCTACTTGAAGTATTAACTCGGAATAATTATTAAAAACTGCTCATCGCGTTATCGATGTCGGCGTCTTGTGACTGATTGGCCGTTTAGGTACCTATAGTTTGATTTCAGATAATGCAGATTTTAATGTGCCATTTGTGGTTTTTTTATTCGATTTTTTTTACATATTTGGTATACTCTATGAAGTGCTCATTTTTTCAATTATTAAAGAGCCTATTTAGATACATTTAAAATTAATCAATTAGTGTATAGTAATTGAATTATGGGTTTGTTTATTTTTTATGAAATGTATTTCTTTTCTATTAAAATAAACATAGCTGTACTTACAAAATCGCTAGCTAGCCATTTTTAAATACAGGCTGTTAATTAAGTATCTGGCCAACTTCAGAAGGTGATTTTTTGTGTTTTTAAGGTAAAAAGTTAATATAAACATGTGTCCGGAAATGCGTAATTTTAAAGATACAGGGTGTCAGGTCCTAATAGACATTTCTTTATTAATATCTCAAAGATCCGTTGGCCGATTTTGTTGAAATTTCGCCGTGTTGTGAATTTTGATAAGTTAGCACTAATTAAATGATAATAATTATTATTTACAACAATATTCAAAAACGTATCAATTTATCCCAATAAATATTTGACAACGCTTTGGATTCATTTGTTTTAACGCCTGTTGGCGGTGGAAACCATGCAAGCTTTTTCTTTGTCCTAAGTTGTTAATTAGAAAAATAATAATCATATAAAAAAATATGGTAATTAGTCTAAATTTATTATTTATGTGATTCTGCTCTTTCTCGTATAATTTGCTCCTTGTTTGTCATAGGGAAATAGTTCGATTAAAATAGCCAAACTGTACCTAACAACCCATGCCTTGACATATTTTCTTTTAAAATAATATCGCTTTCTTTATCCGCCGGTCCAGACTCGACCTTGCCCTATTCGCTCAACAACGCCGGCTCTATCAACTTAAGTACGTGTTGACAGGCAGGTTATTGAACCCATGTTGCTTCTAGCATGTCGTTTTTTTCAAAGATGGGTCCCATATAAACGCGGCCAGAAGTATTTTCAATACTAAAAACTGTTAATGCTTAACAGGAATAAAGCGCGAATTATAACTTATAACAGGTCTCAAGTGTTACAACGACGACTTGTATCAAGAAAGTATTTGGTGTAGACTGTGCGATAAAAATCCTAAAACAGCAGAGCACCTAATATGTCACTGCAAGGCTCTGGATCGCAAGCGACACTTTTTTTGGGAAAGCAGACTAGAACCGAGGGAACTATGCTCCTATACTATCAAGGAACTGCACAAGCTGGTGCAGAGCTCAGAGCAGTCGGCTCATGTCGCATGTCGGCCCTTAGTTCCCCTTGGTATGAAGCAAAAAACTTTGATCTTACTAATAAGTAAAATTAAATGCCTTTTAGAGGGTGTATTCTATTTTCTATATCACTTTTTGATAAAAGAAGAGAATTTTTATATGAAATTGTAACGTCAAAAAGTAGAAAATTTTTCCTTATAAATGCCTTTATAATTATATTATATAACTTTTATTCGAATAATATTTTGTGTCATATTAAGCTTAGAAAAGTCAATAAAAAGAACACTTTAAACGACATTGAAACTTTTTCGTCGATTGTATTCCAGAAAGAATTGAAAAGTAACTTTTATGATTAAGGGTCCCCTTCAAAGTATTGCTGGCGTAATATTTTATGGAGAAAATAACAAGAAAAAAAAAACCATCAATCATGATCGAGGCTTAAAAGTTTTCGAAACAGAAATACCTAATCAATTTTCTTTTTTTGAGTAACTATATTTTTGAAATAATACATTATATTTTTTTATTCTATTTACAAGACGAACAAACGAACAGGATAATTTAATTTATAGAAAACTTCTGTTACTTATTTAATTTTAAAGATGTTTTGCAATATTATCGAGAAACGACATCAGCGATGGCTATGAAATGGAGATTTTATACAGGGTGGCCCATCGAAAACGTTCCGAAAGGCATAACGGCCAGGGTATTTTTTTTTCAAAAAATACAAAAACACGTCAATTTATTTGTGAGGGGGACAACTTTTGCCCCAAAAATGATTGCAAAATCTTCAACCCACTAAGCGGGGGTGTCATCCCCCAACTTTTTTCAAATAGGAAGGGTGTCAAGTGGCACCGCAATGAAAAGAGCTTTCTATTCTCTATATTTCCCCGCTTCGTTTTTGAAAATCGGTCAAGTCATTGAGGAAATATAAAAGGTTGAAATTTGAAAAGTTTATTTAAACATTTATCAGAGTAAATGATAAGGATAAATTCCTTCGACCAGTTTGCTGTTTTTTTCTTATTATTTCTAGATGTTTACGTATTTTTTCACTTGCCACAAGGTTGAATGATCGGGTGCGGTAGTGGCTAGAAAGCTGTTCTGTGACTTGTGTGTTGAAGTTCTTCTCAATATCGTTAAACTGACCTACATTAGAATTTCCAAAAATACCAGCCCACACGTTCAATTTCTGAGGGTTTTGTGTGTGCACCTCGTGAAAAACCCTGGGGTTGTCCTCAGCCCAGTACCGACAGTTGTGCCGACTGAATTTTGTACAGATGGAACTTGGTGTTTTTTAATATCCTTTATGGACACTTGTACGATTCACGCCGGTCTCATTGGCTAATTTTCTTGTACTCAGCATACTATCCATGGCAACGTGGCCCAGTACGAATACCTCCATAGCTTCATTTACTACAGAATTTTCCCTCTGCCTCTTTTTATTCATAACGGAACCAGTTCCGCGAAATTTTGCTACTATCTCGCGAACGATACATTCATTATTTTTAAAATAAAGTTCGATTATTTCCACTTTTTCTGCAAGTGAGTACACCATAATTGTTAAAAAGTTTTACGATATTGAGAAGAACTTCAACGCACAAGTCACAGAACAGCTATCTAGCAACTACCGCACCTGATCTTTCAACCTTGTGGCAAGTGAAAAAATGCGTAAACATCTAGAAATAATAAGAAAAAATAGCAAATTGGTCGAAGGAATTTATCCTTATCATTTACTCTGATTGGGGGATGACACCCCCGCTTAGAGGGTTGAAGATTTTGCAATCATTTTTGGGGAAAAAGTTTGGTTTGGTTTGGTTTGGTTTGTCCCCCTCACAAACAAAATTGACGTGTTTTCGAATTTTCTGAAAAAAAAATTACCCTGGCCGTTATGCCTTGCGGAACGTTTTCGATGGGCCACCCTGTATGGAAAATTATACACTGAAAAAATAATTTGTGAATTTATTAACAATATTGAGGGTTACTTCTTGTTACAGATTATTGTAGTAAATTTACCATCTTTCTTTAGTTTTACAACTCGCCTGTAAAATCGCTGTATGGCTAATTTTTGGCTTGTATGTAAATATGTTATAATATATCTTTATATTCACCAATATTCTTAGTAAATTTATTTAAAAAATGTGTATTTCATTGTAAATTAAATAATTAATCAGTAAAAAATAATGAAACTTAATAAATAATCCAAAAAGTTTATCCTGAAATATTTTCTTTCCTGTATGTTTTCTTATAATAAATCCCGCTGCTAAAAGATTATGAAGCCATATAAAAAAATGTCTTTTTATAAAAAAAAATCGCCATTCTGTCTGAACTGAAAAATTGCCTCTTTTCTACAGTAATACGTTTGATACTGAAGAGAATAAATACGTTCTGCATGAAACCCTTCATTTTATCCAGAGATCCACTCCTCAAAATTAGTGTTTCGCCATCGTATTTTCGAGGAAGATAATATGTCTTTTATGTAATGGCATTTATTTTGCTGGGTGGAAAATATTTTCCTCGTCAGGTTTAAGAAGTATTTTTGTATTTTATATGATACTAAGAGACGGTAATAGTAAATAGAATACCCGCTAAAAGATTTTTTTTTCAAACGCCACAAAAGTGTTAATTTTTGCGACATGATTGACAATATAAAAATGTCTCCAAAAAAATCATATATGGGTATTTCGCAACTGTAAGAAAATCTACAAAATAAAATAGTTATCTTTTGTAAACACTGCTGCGTTAATCCAATGGAAACTACTTGTCAGAAGTTAGGTTTACAGATAAAGAAATTTGCCTAACGAACAAGAAATAATGCTCTTAGAATCATGTAAAAAAGCATTTTTTGTTCGTTAGGCAAATTTGTTTATCTGTAAACCTAACTGCTGACAGGTAGTTTCCGTTGAATGTACGCTGCAGTGTTTACAAAAGGTAACTGTTTTATTTTGTAGATTTTCTTGCAGTGGCGAAATACCCATATAGGATTTTTTGGAGAAATGAATCCGCTACATAGGTATAGACATTTTTTAATATAAAAATGACTGTCCTTTGAATTTAAATTTCGCTCTGGAGATTCAGGTGGTAGCTCTGCTGTAAAAAATGTCAAGTTGCCGTATTTATTTATTTATTTCCTGGCATTGTCATTCGTTTTGACCATTTAGTTTTGTATTACGAGTTTTTGGTTTAAATAAATAGTGTTCTGATACTTTAAGCTTGAAAATGTTTACTAGCAGACCTTGCAGTCGAACATTGTCCTTTTTAGAAACTCTTTTAGTGCGAAGTGTACAAGATAGCTATAAAATAGCCGTAAAACTCACTTTATTAGAATATTTTGAACGGGAAAGCGGTAGTAACTAACAACTGTTTATATATTTTTATATATTTATAATTTTGT
Source organism: Sitophilus oryzae (assembly GCF_002938485.1). Classification (NCBI taxonomy): domain Eukaryota; kingdom Metazoa; phylum Arthropoda; class Insecta; order Coleoptera; family Curculionidae; genus Sitophilus; species Sitophilus oryzae. The sequence goes on from NW_022147080.1 coordinate 1,522,187, forward strand.
TTCCTAAAATATATTGATTAAAAGAAAATATATAAAAGTGGGCAATGCTGTGCCAGTCAAGCTTAATCACTTGACTAAAAGTTTACTTGGTGCACTGATAAAAAAGATAGACTTGAACTAAAGTCGTCATCGTTCTTGAAAAAAAAAATAGTGGCAAGAGAATTTATTTTAGCGTAAAAGAAAATATATTGCCTGAAGAAAAACTCTCTTAACTCAAGAAAACTGGTTCTCTTGAAAAATTTAAAAATTTCTCTGAATGAATCTATTTTCATTCAACCAAGTGCAAGTTACTTTGTTTTAAGATAATAAGAAAAATACGCTGAGAAGTACTTCATTCAAGAAACATGGCCATTTTTCCAATACTTCTTTAATGAAAAATAATAACGACACGCAAAGACGATGACGAAGGACGGTATATACAATCAGTCGGCAGTCCGATCAGTCGTACGTCGCATTTCATAGGTCGCACATCATAGTACGCGCGGGTTTTGTTGCTTGGAATTTTGCATAATTTGCTTTTTAAAAGCATATCCTATAACAAATTAGTGATCGTTATTAACATGCATTTGTCATTTTTTATGGACAAATTTTAGGATATATGGATTCTTTAAAGGAGTTTCTGAAAAAATGGAAATTAGAGCATTTATTTGCTATATTTGAATGTAAGAGACATTTACCTAATGCACCTGTTTAGATAATGCATGCGTTAGATAATGCATGCATGCATGGATAGAATAAGAATATAGGTATCGATTTTTTTATGCAAATAATTACAAAAATTTTAGAATTTCAAGTCGTCGTATTAAAAAATTCAAAATGTGACCAAAGCTTATAATTTTAATAATTTATTTGTTTTACTTTGATTAATCGTGATGTAACATTGTTTTGTAATTTGTAGTGATGAACCACCCCAAAAATACCAAGGAGTGAAGAAGCAGAAATAACTACTATCGAGAAAAATAATATCACTTTACTTACTACAGACCAGGAATACCTAAATTTATCAGAAAATAATATACCTCGTAATATGCCTGTATATGATGTATAGACTTCTCTTAGATCAAAATAAATTTTAGTTGAGTCAATAGTATTCGCTATTGGTTTAAGAAAAGTGTCTCTTTAATCAAGAAATGTCCATTTTCAATCAAGAATTTTTGCATGAATCAAAGAGACTATTGTTCTTGTAGCAAGAACTTCTTTGCATATTCATTTTGGATCAAGAGTGAAATACTTTGGACAGATAGATTCTTCTATTCTCTAAAGTATTTTTTTAAAGCTTATGAAAAGAGAGTTAATGCTTTGGGTAAAGAAAAGTCGTTCTTGGCCCTATTGAAAAGCGCCAATCTTTTGGGTTAAAGTCATATTTATTTCGACTGAGAGATCATTTTTTCAGTGTGTGAACTGTAAGATAAGTTATTAATCTTTCGATAGCGTAGATTTATGCCGGGACTCTATTTTAGGCCACACACCACGCGACGCCGAACTATCCCACGTGGGCCCACGTGTTGCGACTTGGGGAAGAGTGTACAGATGAGATCTGGGACAGACGAACCGCCCATCACACGTGTGATAGCGTGGGATGACGTGGGGTGGCGTGGGGTGACGTGCTGCCTAGTGTGTACGCAATACATGTAATTAAATGAAAAAGCATACGCACAGATCTTCATGGCGTGGCGTGGCTTGTGGCAGTATGGGGTCCCGAATTTATTTATTCCTATATTTTTAAGTAGAGACAGACATAGAGTAGTTATAAAATTTAAATACCTTTTTCAGTCTTTTCTCTGTCTTTCATTGTCATTAAGTGAGATAAACCTGATAAAAGAATAAAAAGCGAGTAGCGACGAAAAATGTCTCTCGCTTATGCCGCATCATAAAAGAAATCTGCGTCGTAATGCGTTTAAGTCAAGTTTATGATCGCAATCAGTTTAAAAGCGTTTTCTAGTTTCTTAGCAATATGACTTAATTACTATGCAGGGATGATATTTAAAGCTTGATTAGAGGCGCTTCTCTTAGAGCTTGTATTGCCCGTCCTTGTCTACTTTTCTCTCCATTTTCTTGATGAAAACTCGGACGAACTTCTTAGGGAAAAGGCATTTTGTTAAATACACTCGACACTCGACGCAGTTATTTAAAAAGATTAAAAGCTTAGATGACAGACAAAATTTTCTTTTATATCCAGACCAATATTTTTTTTAAATAAAGCATTCTAAAATAAAATTGTTATATCAACATTTCCTTTACTTGACGGTCAAAATGACTATTATGATTATCTAGGAATGTTATAATTTCTTCCAGATCAGAAAACTTCATTCGTAACTTGGAATGGAAATCCTCTAACGGTCTAAGACACTCGAAGAAATTTCTCACAACTTACAACGAAGAAAAATCAAAGAGTACACATACAAATCAAACAGGACACTACCTGCTCAATGAGCACCTCAGTGTCCTCAGTAGATTGAAGCTAAGGCCGCTGTTACACTACAAAATTTCTTTGTCAAAGAACTTTTACAAAAGATATTTTCAGAAAAAATTGACACTGTTAATATACAAATTTTTCATAAAATTTCTTTTAAATAAAATATTTGACAAAGAAATTTGATAGTGTAATAGTAGCGTCTAGCTAGACACCCGACGATCTTTAAGGCTATCGGATGGCTGTAATGTTCTACAAGCAGAGGTTTACGCCATAAAGGAAGCGGCCAGTTGTATACGAGAGAAAATCGCTGATAGACCAATAGGGGATATCGTGATATACTCTGACAGCAATGTACCACCATGCAATCAGTGAGATCGAAAACTGTGATGTACTGCCGTAAGTCAAGGCGGGGCTACCCTGTGCTGGATGGCAGGCCACAGCAATATGATGGGCAGGAAGCAGACAGATTCGCTAAAGAGGGGGCCAGGGAAGAGGCTGTGGCAGGTGACCCACCACTTGTGACGATCAACACACTGAAGGAAGCTACAGGAACTACCATCAATACCAAGCAACAAGAGAGACGTGGCAACACCGTGAGGACTGCGCTACAAAAAGACAAAACAACTACTAGAGAACAAAAAGAACCTAGTACGCATAATTGTAGGTGTCATCACTGGAAACTGCCCCACGGGGTTAAACCTCGTGAGATGGAAGATTTCCATCGACGACTAGCGGCAGAGAATGCGGAAAGGAAGAAGAAACCATAGAGCACACCCATGTGCCACTGCCCGGCACTGGAATACCGACGCTTTAAAATTTTAGGGCAAGGTTTTTTGGGGGGACTGGAGGAACCAGCAGAAGCCAACATCAGCAACATCGGGAACTTTGCAAAGAGCTGGAAGTGCTTTAAGGCAAAGAAAGAATGAGAGTAAGGTTTGATACAACAATACAGGGGTATCGCAATGGGCACAAGGCGTCCGAGTGAGGGATCAAACATGATCCAAAACCCCAGCAACCTAACCTAACCTAATAGTAGCCTCTAAGAAACAACGGTAAATGCAGATTGTGTTGGGAAATTAGGTAACACCAGAACACACCATCAATGAGTGCGCCGAGACGACAACCATTCGTCCCATAAACTAATATAAGAAATTGGGAACTAACTTCTATAAAACCGTCTCAGATACTGGCTTTTGTCAAAAGCCATGAGACTGTATGATGAGTTATTACTCAAGAAAGGGAGACACAATAGATCTATAAGATCAGGGTAATTTACTTTATTTCTCCCATACAATCTACAATAATGCGTTTATTAATAGGTACAAGTCATTAATCTAAAGGCAAATTAAAATCAGCAACAGATACAAAAACATCAATTTATCAAATTTCTTTTACCTTAATTTTATTTACAAACATCCTTTCGCTGCCTTTCTTTACTATCTAGTATTTATACTGAGCCTTCATTTTGCTCCGTTTTCAACTTTTTCATAATTAATCATACCAATTTTGCTGCAAATTTTCAATAGATTTTTTGAGTGAGGCGACTTTAAGACAGCGAATGGATTAAGACCATAGACTATATATAAATGGCCTAGATACTAATATTGAAGGCGAGTTGTATTGAGTCAGGAGGCGCCATTTTTTTGACAGTTCTTTTTGAAAGTTCTCTTGAAACATTCGAATTTCCTGCGGATTTATCTAAAATCACTTTCCTTGTATACCGCAAAGTGTACAAATTTGAAACATTGTATATAATAATAATAGGGCGTTCTGGAATAATGGGCTGGAAACACTGCGACCTATAAGGCCTAATATGTTTCTACCCTTCCTATGTCTGCACCCACTCCCCTATCACTGTACCCTGCACCAACTTGTGCAGGTCCCTGATAGGATGGGAGGGATGGGAGCATAGTTTCTGTGGGTCTAGCCTTGCTTTCCCAAATAGAAAGCGTCTCTTGTAACACAGATCCTTCCAGTGGCAAATTATATGCTCTGCTGTTTCAGGATTTTTATCACATAGTCTGCAGCAAAGACTTTCTTGAAACAGGTTGAGCTTGTTCAGGTGATATAGCCTCTTTCAAATATGTCCTATAAAGAGACCTGTTATAATCCGCACTTGATTCCTGTTAAGCATTAGCAGTTCCTTTGTAGTTTAAAATTAGGTCCTTGAATGAAGGTTGTTTGGACAAAAATAGATTTTCGATGATCCTTGCCTTGCTAGTTCATCGGCCTTTTCGTTGCCTTGAATGCCATTGTGGCCCTGCACGCAGAATAATTATTTGATTTCTCTATAATTCTATAATAATGTAGAAATAATAATGTTGGCTACAGAACTTCGACTAAAAAAATGTGTCTAGGTGTCTGATACTTTAATTTTATAACACGTCAGTGACGGCGTCGTTCGGAATTAAATTAATGACGGTTTCCTTTGATCCCGTCAAGTGTTAATAAAGTCGTTGGAAGAATAAGAAGAAAAGCGGGGATGAAGATGTCCGGAAGGAAATGAAACGGCGATATTTCGGGGGTTTGAGACACTCGGCCGATTGAACAGAAGCTTATTTAGAAAGAAGAATAAAGGAAAAAGGTTGAGAAGTATTATTGAAACCCAAAAATCATTTTTTAAATCTCCATAGGTATTAAATGTAATTTTAAAGCAGGAATTGGATTCATTTAAATATTTTTTAGCCGACCATACCAATAGGTATGGTAGGCTATTAGGATCGGCAAAAAAAGTTTTTTTAATTTCACTCAAAATGAGTTATTTGGGTCATAAATGACCTAAATACAAAATATTTTCATGGTGTCTGTCTGTCTGTCTGTCTGTCTGTCTGTCTGTCTGTCTGTCTGTCTGTCTGTCTGTCTGTCTGTCTGTCCGTCCGTCCGTCCGTCCGTCCGTCCGTCCGTCCGTCCGTCCGTCCGTCCGTCCGTCCGTCTGCCTGTCCGTCCGTCCGTCCGTCCGTCCGTCCGTCCGTCCGTCCGTCCGTCCGTCCGTCCGTCCGTCCGTCTGCCTGTCCGTCCGTCCGTCCGTCCGTCCGTCCGTCCGTCCGTCCGTCCGTCCGTCCGTCCGTCCGTCCGTCCGTCTGTCTGTCTGTCTGTCTGTCTGTCTGTCTGTCTGTCTGTCTGTCTGTCTGTCTGTCTGTCTGTCTGTCTGTCTGTCTGTCTGTAACACGATAACTCAAGAAACGCTGAACCGATTTTAACCAAATTTGGCACAAAAATACTGTGGCACCCGAGAATCTGGCCATTAGTTTTTGGTGGGGTGGGGGTTGGTGTAGGGGGTATGGGAGGGGTTAAAAATTTAAAAAATCGTAACTCCAAAATTACAGTAGCTAGCGAAACGCGGTTTTCAAATTAAGATTAGGAATAATATTTGCAACAAAACTGTAATAACATCAAAATCAGTCAAAGCCGCAGTTTTCGAGATATTAACATATTTTAGTATGGGCGGCTATACGTGCCTCCCGGCGCCAATTTTTTTTGGTTAATATCAGATCAATAATGTAAATACAAACACTTACTCTACAAAAAGAAGATATCCAGGATATAGATCTGTTGTCCGCCCTTCTTTTATCAGGTGTCAGCTGCCCATTCCCACTTGAGAAATTTGATTCTGTGGATGACATCTATTACCTGGGTCTTTTGTCGTATCCACTCTATTCTTTTACGGTCTTTCTTGGTTATTCTCAGCATATTTCGCTCCATTGAGTGTTGTGAGTCCTACAGTTTTCTTGTAATGTCCGTTTCAAGAGTCTCTCTCAGAGAGGTTGGTATGGATAGATCATGACTGGCATTGGTCAAATGTTTTCTTCTTTAGATAAAGTGGCATTCAAGATTTGACTATGATTAAGTTTCTTCCAAAAGTACTCCATGCTAACTTAATTCTCCGCTTGATTTATGGTAGTAGAGATCCCGAGCTGTGTATTAGTTGTCCCAAATATATGTATTTTTCTACTATTTTCATTTTTGTGTTATTTATTAGAATGTCTTTTCTGTCTACTAGTTCATTGTACATTATTTAATTTTTGTTAAATTCATTTTGAGGTCTACTTTATTGCTGGCTGTATTTAGTTCGTTAATTTATGTTTGTAGTTCTTCAGAACTATTGGCTATTAGGACTATGTCATCAGTGAATCTTAGATGGTTAAGATATTGTCCATCTATTTTTAATTCTTTGTTGGTCCAGTCTAGTCGACGGAAGACTTCTTCTAGTGTTGTTGTAAACAGTTTTGGGGATATTGCGTCTCCCTGTTGTACTCCTTTGCCAGTTGACACGTTGGTAAGCAAAACAAACACTAAATATTTAATTTTTTACTAATACTGCATAGTAAGTTATTACAAACAGAAAAATTTTACAAACTAAATGTTGTAAGTCATAAGAAAAAGAAATTACTTCTAGTGTCTTTGACCGTTAGAGGATTCCCATTCCAGCTTAAGGATGGTGTCTTCCAGGTTCTTGAGTTTTGCTTTAAGTTGGTTTTACTTGGGAAGCAGAACGGTTCTGGTTCAATAAGTGGAGGTTTCGCTCCTTTTCCAGCTAGATCGTTTGCTTTTTCGTTGCCTTATATTCGTAAATAACCTGGCACCCAGAGTAGGAGGACTTTATTTCGTTTTCCTAATTTGTTCAGCTTTTCTAGAATTTTTTTGGCCAACTTTGAATTGATGGTTATTCAGTTGACCGCTCTTAAGGCTATTTGACTATCTGATGAGATTGTCAGGACTGACAGTTTAGTTTAATATCGAATTTTGGTAGGTTTTTGATACACGTGAGTAGAGGAAGATGGCCGATTCACCATCCTCCTCCCGGTGGTGTAGTGACGTCATGTGACATCATCAGCTATGAACATGTAATATAGGCTAATAAACAAGTATAAAGAAGTTTAAACAAGAAACAACAGCTTTAAAAGAGAAATACATAGGTTTGAACATAAAAATGAACAGGTCTGTTGTTTTAAGCTAAAAAACGGTTCACAGCAGTTCAAACCTGTTTATTCTTGTTTATTAGCCTATTTTATATGTTCATCAGCTATGAACATACGTCACATGACGTCACTCCACCACCGGGAGGAAGATGGTGAATCGGTCAACTCCCTCTACTCGCGTGGTATACATAGTTCTATAGGGATTCATTGTTATAATTGCAGTTGAATTCTCGTTCTTAAAATTGCCACCAATTAGTATGAGTTTAGTTTGATATCAAATCAAACCGAAACAACATTCGGGTTAGCCTACACCATTTATAACTCAAGAACCACTGAACCGATTTTGATGATATGAGCACCTGATATAATATTTAATCAATCTGTTCGATTTAATATTCAGAAATAATAACGTAGACAATTATAATCTATATTTTTTATGGTTCAAAGCAAATTATATGAATTTATATCTCTATAACCGAAATTTTTTAGAATTATAACTCTCTCTAATTTACTATTATTTTAACTAAAATATATCGTTTACATAAATAGCTTAATTAGTTCATACGTCAAAATTTTCATTGGTTTCAATTCCGTTCATGCATCTGTCTTCGTCATAAAATTTATACCAAAACCATATTTATACGTATCCGTACTGCATTTCATATTAAAACGGGAGAAGACCGATGGGAAAATTAAATTTCACTCATATTCATATTAAAATTAAATCAATTATAATTAACTAATAAAGGGAAAATATTGGTTTTGATGTGTATTTATATATACGCACGTTCGTTCCGTTGAATTCGTAATAATATTGTTCGACGAAATATAAATAACGGATACTGTTAATAATAATATCGGCAAATTTACGATATATAACATCAAATTATTAACTGAAACGTGGGTTGTAAAAACATTCAACGTTATTCTAAATTATTAACTTTGCTAATGTCATATAATAACCTGGTAGGATTTAATAGAGCTATACATTTATATACCGGGTGAGTCTTAAAAGTGGCTCACCCCTATAACTTTTTTTTTATTTTTTTAGTTAAAAAAACGAGATTTGGTATGTTAGTTTATGTAGAAATGACTACAACTTTTGATTTGTAAATGACACCACCGGTATTTTTTTACTTCATTCGATAGAAAATGTCACTCTGAATAGAATGACATATGTCAACTTTTGACATTTTCGCATGCGGTTTATTTGAAATTATAACTTGCGGTTCGGAACACAAATTATTCGTAAATAAATGCTTTTTCCAAATATGCTAATAAGCCACCCTCGTTCCATTTGAAAAAATTGAGATACGATTAAAAATACGATTTGAGCATTTTCTAACTGGCCACTGAAAATATTAGACGATCAAATCTATTTTTCCAAGGCTCCTTGATGAAGAATTAGTGTTTTTAACATAGTCATGGTACTCTAGATTGAATTTTAAAATACAATTTTTTATTAAGCGAGAATGTCAAAAGTGATATTATGTCATTCTATTCAGAATGTCATTTTCTAGCGAATAAAGTAAAAAATACCGAGGGTGCCATTTAAAAATCAAAAGTTGTAGTCATTTCCGGTGAAACAGGAAGTGACCAAAAACAATTGAATACGCCAATCAATCCTAATTTATGTCATATACTAACATACCAAATCTCGTTTTTTTATCTGAAAAAATAAAAAGTTATAGGGGTGAGCCACTTTTGAGGCGCACCCGGTATATATACATTTTCTTTTATTGTATTGTAATTATACAGGGTGGACATTTTCTAGATCCAGAGGACCTTTAAGGCATGTTTTCACGAGTAAAGTGACTTCTAAAGTAAAATATATGTATTTTAACTAAAATGATTTAGCAAAATAAAACACTAATTCACCACAATACACCACAACACTTTATTTTTACCAAATATATCATATATATACCAAATTAATCAGTGCACATAAACATACTAAATCTGCGAAGTTCTAAGAAGGTATTAGTGAAGTCTTTCCAGCGTGCCACAAAACGAATTCGACAAACAAAATCCAACAATTCATAGAGCCAGCAAATTTAGTTAAAAGTACTTTTAATATAGTCTGTGAAACGAATAACTTTGAATTTGACAGTTCCCACGGGCTTTTCTAGTGTTAATTTTATTAGGTTAGCAACTTGCGCCCCTGCTGACGCAATGCCGTCTCTAATAGAACAGCCTCAGAGCGAGATTTATGACATCACGCTAGTTAGATACTACGGATTAATATGTTGTAGAATACATGGAAAACATAATTGTTCCTCATATTTTTGGTTTGTATTTTAAAAATGATATAGTTTACAGATAATGAGTAAAATGTAAAATATATATTAAATTTTGGGGTTTGAAAATCGATCTAATTTAACAAAAAATCATTCAATATCTACAGATACATTTATTAGCAGATGCTGAAAACTGTTAGTTTTAATCATTATATTTATTATACAGGGTGCTCTGAACTGTATTCCGGAAACTTCGGCAGCATATTCTGTAGATAAAAATAAGTAAAAAATTATGATTAATTAAAAAAAAATTTCCCCAATTTATTATTTCAGTCAAATTACTATCTACTGAACGTGTTTATTTTTTGTCAATAATGACATGTATTGACTATTTCCATTCTAAATATCTTGAGAAAGTTTAGACGTAGGGGTTTAACCAAGAGACATTTTTTTACGCAAAAAGTCACGGAAATGTATATTTTTTCACTTAGTACAGGTACGGACGAAAAGTTATTAGTCTTCAAAACAGTTTAAACA